>NW_010539822.1:27673-45752 GCF_000687285.1 Phaethon lepturus
CGCCCTGAAGGAGGAGCCGGCAGCGGCTGGTGGGGAGAAAACCTGCTCCGGGCCAGCAGCTCGATGACAGTCAGCCTGAATCGCAAGCTGGCGTGGAAGCGCAGGCTCTCAGCTTCACCTCAGCCTGGCGTGGAGGAGCGAACAGCTTTGAGCATTGCTGCGGGAGGAGCGCTGCCTGCCCGGCATCCTCCCCTGCGCTCTCGCTAGCCACCGCAGCCTGCAAGGCTGGGACAGTTCCAGCCCCCCAGGAGCCCTGGAGGAAGCCAGGGCCAGCTCTGGGGACATGGATGCTGCCTCGCTACCGTTGTGCCTCATTGTAGAGTTTGGAGACTGAGCTTATCAGCAGTCACAGTACCTGGCTCGCTTCTGTGCAAGCAGCTAATGAAATCGGGCCACAGCTCTTGACAATCCTGCATTTTTCATCTACAACAGGCCAGGAAGGTTTGTAGGTGAAAGACTTTATTAGACTACTGAGGAAAAAAACAGACAAAGTTTTGAACCCAGCTCATTTATCCTGGCTTGACAAAAATCCTCTAGAATAAGGGAAAAGCTACAAACCAGACCGCAGCCTTGAAGTGAGGGCTGCTGGCAATGACACTGCCACGCTGGAGGGTCAGGTACCCAAGCAGGCATGGACAACATCCCTGGGTGCTGGACAACCAGAGGTGAAATCAGTTTGCAAATTTGCACCTAAAATTTGCATTCCTGTGCCTAAATCCTTGGCACCGGGAGAAAGGGGTAGTCTTTAACCTCTGGCCCTGGGTGGGCTGCTGAAAGGTCTGCTTCGGTTGCTGGGCCTGCTACAAATGATTGTGTATGACCTTGGGAGAGTCCCATCCTGTCTCCAAAGTCCACAGATCAAAGGGCTGGCAGGAGTGGTCCTGCCCTGCCTGTTCTCAGCGCACCAGCCCTCAGAGTCAGGGAAGGATCACACAACCTGGCACTTGCTGTGCAGCCCCAAATATGCCTGCAGCCTCCAGCTCTGATACGCCATACAGCGAGGAATAACAATTAATCCTTAATACGGTGATCACTGCCCACGAATCAAAAGTTGAGCATTAGAAGCTATTACATGCTGTTGCTTGGAGTCTCAAAGCATAAATGAGAAATGCATGATGCTTATTTAAAGAAATGTTCTTCTCTCAAGTTATTCAAGCTCAGGATCTCACAGGCAATTTTTAGCAGCTACTGAGCCACATTTAGAGTCAATTTAGAGTCCGGTAAAATCCTGTTGACATCAGAAGGACTGCATGAGGTTAGAAATCAGTGTAGAGGCTGGAGCGTTAGTCAGAGCTGGGCACATTCAGCTGCGTGCAAAGCCAGCAGGGAGCCCAAGCAACCCTTTGGGTAAAGCCTGCTCCCCACAGCGGATAGCCCTTGCTCTGGGATGCCATACCCTGGCTGAATATCCCCTAATTATGTGCCCGATCACAATGCCGAGTAAATCAGCCATGAGCTGATACAATGTGACAGCAGTAAGTGAGACGACAATATTTCCATTCAGTTCAATTTGCCTGTGCGTAATGGAAGCAGCCCACACGACCATGCTCTGAGCAGCGCACATGCACGACGCTAAAATTAGAGTCCCACCCACGGTCTGCTCTGCTCCGCTCCGGAGGCACCTCCGTCGGGGCAGAGCCGAGATGGTGCCCACCCGGTTGCGAATCGGATGCCGTGCGACCCTTCCTTGCTGCTCCGCATCGGCTCCCGGTGACGCTTCCGTGCGTCAGCTCTCCTGCCTGTCTCCGACATCAGCAGCCGCCACTCGCTGCTCATTATTGCCGGCTGCTGGAATAGTCGTGCCTGGGAAGAGCCAGACCAGGTAAGGATGAGAGGAGCGAGTGACACGGGCTGCCACGAACAGCAGAACTGGCAGGCGAGGCAGGGCGTTTGAGAGGAGGCGGGCACCAATTCCTGCATTTCATCCATCCAGCGTTTTTGCTCCCAGCCAGCGGATCCCTCCGCATGCCTGCAGCTGCCGGGGCAGAGATCACCCTGTGTGCCATCACTCATGCTAGTAATAGAGCTCCGCACCTCCACAGCACCCTCTGTCCTAGGATCTCAGCTGGCTTTATAAATGGGATTGATTTTAGCTTCAAAACACTCTGCATGTAATTATAGGTATGGCCATCCCCATCTTTATGTGTGAGGAGACGGAGCCACGGGCAGCACGGATCTGGTGTGTTTGAGACCATGCAGCAATCGCAGGGCAGAGACTGGGCTAAAAACCAGTGCTGGGACTTAGCCATGGGGTTAACGTTACACAAGAAGGGGTAGCGCAGTCAGGTGCTGGAGCGTGGCTAGGTAAAAATGGCAGACGCACACCGTGGCTCCAGCAATGGTGGCATGGGCTCCTGTAGGTGGACCTGGCTGATTCCCATAAACCTCACTTGGCTCAGCCACACACATGCACCTCTGTGTGAAACGACACACTGAAATATAAATCTTCTTGTCCATATGGATAACTGCCTGGTCTCCCACTGGGACTTGCCTCACGTGATTCAGAGAAAGGGTCAAGATCCCCCTAAACGCCATGGAGCTAGATGGACAGACTGCTGCAGGGAGCTAAACCCCTCTCCTCTTTCCCAGGGTGGGAGGAGAAGAGCATCCTACACCACCTATGGCATGGACAGCAGAAGTGGGCTGCAATATGAGGAGAAGTCATGAGAGCCAGAGACAAAGTGCGTTTTGAAAAGGTAATTCATAGCAAAAGGAAAAGAAAAAAGACGTGGAGAAGAAGCGTGAGAAGAGACCCTCAGAGCAGCATGAATGAACATGGCACTGGGGACAGAGACTCTGTGCAGTGAAGAGCTAAGAGGGAAGGAAAGAGCAACATGGGAAGACTAGCAGGTGATACTAAAATTATATATACAACCTTAAAGGTGAGGCGAAGGGGGTTGGATTTGTGTGGGGAGTCTGAGAAACTGTTCAAGGAGGTGAGCAGCACTTTACGGGGGGAAGGAAGGTGGTTGTAGTAGCAGGCACAAGCAACGGGAGAGCTGGGCATGGGAGGGGAGAAGAGCAAGCCTCTGCTCTACTGACACGAAAGTAGAACATACTCCCCTCCACAAAAGCACCTCTCTGCCAAGACTGAAGAAATAGCACCATTTTAGTGGGGAGCTGAGGCACAAGGGCGCATTTTGTGACTTGATCCAGGACACACAGAAAGTCTGTAGCTGAGTGGGGAGCTGATCTCCCAGACCTCTTGATTTCTAGCCCAGCACCATTTCCTCACCTGCCTGCCTTTCTCTAGCCTTGCAATGGTTTGGCAAAGTCTCAGCTGAGGACTGGTAAGGAAAGGATGTAGTGGGGGAACATTAAAAAGAGCAAAAAATTGCAGGTGTTAGCTGTCTGCAGAGGAGGGCACTGCTGCCAGCTGCATCACTGTTACTGTAAGTCCTTCGCCAGCTGCCACCTTCTCTCATGGTTTCTGTTTTCCAAACATTACGATGGAGATGATAACCATCACCCTTCTCACAGCACTGTAGTAAGGCAAAGCTCATTGCCTTCCATGGACAATGACACTCCTGTGTGCCTGTGTACGTGTACACACGTATGTGTGCTTGTATATATGTCTATATGCCCCTGCTATGGTCCATGCAAAGCTTCTAATCACAACTCCTCAGGCATGTGACCCGAACTCAGATGCAAAGCTGTTACCCCTTGAGAACACACTAGACTGAGGAGAAACCCACTGTCAGCAGATAAAAACTGATTTCCCTGTGAAAGCCTCAGCATCCCGCTGGGTGCCTACATGCATAGCCCTCTGTGTGAAAAAAAGTGAGGTCCCCAGATACTCTTTGTTGTAGCCCTGCAAATTTGGACTACAGAACCTTGGCAAAACTCAATCTTTTTGCTATATTTCTTTGGGCTGCTTCTTCCCAACCTGCACTTGATAGTAAAGCCCACAGACCACAGGAACTAGTCTCCTGACAGCTTAATAACTCACACCGTGATGGAGAGCTCTCAGCCAGGGGACCTGCTGCTTGCCCAGACCCACACCAAACTGAAGCCCATTCAGGGGACATGGCTGCTCAGGGATGAGCACAGGTGCTGAGCATTTCTCTCACCTCCTCCATTCTTGCCGCAGAGATATGGGAAGCGCCAGACATTGCCCAGCCCGATGGCATAGCCCACGCAGGACAGCAAGAAGTCAAATCTCCCCTTCCAGGACCCTCTGTCTGGGATCTCCTTCTTCTTCTTCTTCTTGGTGGTCATGGCCTCGAGGGCAATGGGGTCCAATTCCTCCGGGGCTGCCTGCTTCACTTCAGAGGGAGAGCTCATCTCCACGGAGGTGTTGTCCATCTTGCCCATCGTGGCTCAGACGTACGGCTGCTCTTGCTCAGGGGCTGGAGCAGTAGGAAGGGCAGCCTCCACCCTGGACAAGCATGGATGAAATGGGAAGGACTGAACAAAGGTCCTGACAAGAAAGTAGAGAAAGAAGTTATCCTGTGTTAAAGTAGGGAGCTTGGGGGAAGGCCTTGCTGGGTGGGCTCACTGGATAGACTGGTGCACATCAGGGTAGCCCCACCATGCTGCCCTGCTTTCCCCAGAGGTAAAAAGGAGGATAATTTTGCCTTGCCCCACAGCTGCCCTCCTGAGGATCCGCAGTCACGCCAACTGCTAACAACGTGCTCAGAGCTGATTGCTACCAGCACATAGCAAACCTCTCACCTCCCATCTTATCTCCTCCTTATACCAACACCTGCTCTGCAAGAAAGCTCCAGGACCAATGTGCCTGCAGGGAAGTGACAGCCTGTGGGTGACCCACCACAGAGCAGTCCAGGCAGAGAAATACACTAGCATATCTGAGTGACGGTGGAGAAGAGCATGATGAAGATGTTACAACTCCAAAGAAGGGCAACAAAGCTGGTGAGGGGTCTGGAGCACAAGTCTTATGGGGAGCGGCTGAGGGAACTGGAGTTGTTCAGTCTGGAGAAGAGGAGGCTGAGGGAAGACCTTATCGCTCTCTACAACTACCTGAAAGGGGGTTGTGGCAACGAGGGGGATGGTCTCTGCTCCCAAGTAACTAGTGATAGGATGAGAGGAAATGGCCTCAAGTTGCACCAGGGGAGGTTTAGATTGGATATTAGGAAAAATTTATGGACCGAGAGGGTGGTCAAGCATTCGAACAGGCTGACCAGGGAGGTGGTGAAGTCGCCAGCTCTGGAAGTGTTCAAAAAACATGTGGATGTGGCACTTCAGGACATGGTTTAGGGGACATGGTGGTGCTGGATTAATGGTTGAACTTGATGATCTTGAAGGTCCCTTCCAACCTTAGTGATTCCGTGATTCTGTGAACTCCCAGATCCGGGTCCCAAAATCGAGTGCAGCAGCCACAGAGGCATCTGAGAGATAGTGTGTCCCAGCCACCCAGGCATGGCTGTGACAGCATAGCTTTGCAACAGTGCCACTGCTACAGACATGCCCCACGTTGCAATCCCATGCCCTAATCCCCTGGCACGGCAGCACCAAGGCTGCAATCACAGATGTGCACCTGCAGTGCAAGGAAATAGCTGATCTGCTCAGCACCTCCCTGCATACCATGTTGCATGCGATACTGTAATCGCCAGGTATATTCAGACGATGCTTGTTAGTAGCTATAGCCAGCCTGTGAACCACTGAAATCCCACTAAGTCAGGACTCCAAAGTCCTGAGGATTAGTTGGTCGAGTCTGATTAAAAATTTAATGAATATTTCCATTTATTTTAGGCCCTAAGAAGTATATAATCAGCACAGTAAAACAATTCAGAAAGAGAGAACAGGTTTCGTCATTATACTGGTGTCTAAAACAGTGTTACACTCATGTCTTGAAAACTAAGTGCAGTTCTCCCTTCCCCTTACAGAAGCTATTGCAAAAAAAGGCACTGAGGAGAGCCAAAAGGACGCTCAAAAGCATGGAACGTCTTCCATGTGAGGAAAGGCTAAATGAACTAGGATCCATCGTCCTGTGAATGAGGTGACTGACAGGGGCCTATAAATATATCAGTGTCATAGAAGACGCGTATTCACCATTTCACCATTCACCAGACACAAGAACTACAGGGGATTAAATCAAGACAACAGGTGGTAGGTTCAAAAAGAGAAAAAGGTGATACTCCACAAAATGCACAGCTATGGAGCAAAACTCCCCACCCCAGAACATGCTGGATGCTAAGAGTTGACATGACTTCAAGAAGTAAATTAAGTGGAAAAATAATGGAAGGAAAATCCACCAGAAGCTACCACTGCGGTTCGTGAAATCCCTGAGCTGCAAGTGGTTGGAGGTTGAGGGACTCTTCCAAGGAAGTATCACTCCCTACTTTTCCTGGTTTTATCCTCTCCCCTCAGCATCTGCCCTCAGCCAGTGCAGAAGACAGGGTCTGGGACGGGCATAGCCTTGGCTCTCACCCAGTTCTCAGCCCAGTTTACACAGAGCTGAATTTAAGCCTCCACCAGGGGCCATAAGGGTGACCAGTGCTATAATCTCCTAGAGAAGTCTGTTGACAAAAACATTCCCAGATGCACACATTAAAAAAAAAAAAAAAAAAAAAAGGGAAAGAAAAAACGAGTGGGTATGTCAGGAAACAGAGCAATGCTATGAAGCGGTGGCATGCTCTAACAGTTAAAGCTGGCCTTGCCTGAACTGCTTACTCTTACAGAACTATACAGAATCACTAAAGTTGGAAAGGACCTTCAAGATCATCAAGTCCAACCATTAACCCAGCACCACCATGCCCCCTAAACCATGTCCTGAAGCACCACATCCACATGTTTTTTGAACACTTCCAGTGATGGCGACTCCACCACCTCCCTGGGCAGCCTGTTCCAATGCCTGACCACTCTCTCGGTGAAGAAATTTATCCTAATATCTAATGTAAACCTCTCCTGGTGCAACTTGAGGCCATTTCCTCTCATCCTATCACTAGTTACTTGGGAGACCAACACCCTTGTCACCACAACCCCCTTTCAGGTAGTTGTAGAGAGCGATAAGGTCTCCCCTCAGCCTCCTCCAGACGGAACAACCCCAGTTCCCTCAGCCGCTCCTCATAAGACTTGTGCTCCAGACCCCCCACCAGCTTCGTTGTCCTTCTCTGGACACGCTTGAGCACCTCAGTGTCCTTCTTGTAGTGAGGGGCCCAAAACTGAACACAGGATTCAAGCTGCGGCCTCACCAGTGCTGAGTACAGGGGCACAATCACTTCCCTACTCCTGCTGGCCACACTATTTCTGATACAGGTCAGGACGCTGTTGGCCTTCTTGGCCACCTGGGCACACTGCCGGCTCATGTTCAGCCGGCTGTCAACCAGCACCCCCACTCCCTTTCCGCCAGGCAGCTCTCCAGCCACTCCTCCCCAAGCCTGTAGCGTTGCATGGGGTTGTTGTGACTTGTCAGTCTTGTCTTCCAAGCAAACAGTACCCATTTGCCCCCTGGGACACCTGGGGGACTCATTAACTAGCGTTTCTAAAGCATCCTGAAGAGACGTGGTCTCCCAAGCCCAGGCTCAACAGCAGTATCGGCTCCTGCTTACTACAATTGACACACTGTGATTATATCAGATGGATTTCCTTCCCCCACAGAATTTGTCACTGAGGTTAAAAAAACTGTGTCAACTGTGAAGGAAATGACTGAACCACAAAATAACTGTAATTCATTCTGGTATGTCAGCAGAGAAGCCAGAAAACTCCTTGCTGCGGGATGAAGGCTGTAATCAAAGCCCTCTGAGCCAGCCCTGAGCCTCGCAACTCCTCTTAGCCCAAGGATGGTTGCAGGTGAGCCCAGAAGTAAGTGGCAGCACAAAAAAGCCTCCTGGGGAGAAGAGCCTGTTTCACATAGCCCATGAGGCAGATGTCAGAAGAATGCATTGATGGACACCCAAAGCAAAGGCTTCGGTTAATGCATCCCCTTTCTGTCCTACACCTTGTGATAATGTGACACTGTCACACCAGCTCCTGGGTGCTCAGTAAGGTAGGGAGCATTTTTGCTGATTATTCAGAACATGTAGGAGAAAAGTAAAATAAAGACAATTTATAAATCAAACCAGAAGAAATGGCACCAAAACCCCTGGGAAGTATTCAGAGCTGGGCTAAATCAGGATAATGAGCCATGCCTGGAGACATAACAAATTAGGCTCAGCTGAAGCCATTTTGACTCAGTTTTTTTCTGAGACAAAAAACAGTAGGTAAGCTGATATCTTAAAAAAGTATGTATATATCCCGCTCTTCCTGTGCTCTTTCCCCTGTTCTTGCTGCCACAGTTCTGGAGTGATACTGCAGCTAGATGATTGCACCTCATATTTCATATACTTGAGGTAGGATGATAGAAGAGCAGCAGACCATACTCTTCTTACCTGAGAAGTGAGGTCCTTCATCTCCAGCTCAGGAAGAATAAACTCTGCCAAATTCTAACTAGATTTATACAGGTTTCTCCACAGCCAAGAAATAGAAAAACCGTGAAGTGGACCCACTGAAGGTGCATCCCACCTACTGTCCTGTCTCCTACAGTGACGGATGATTAGGGCAGAAGGGCTCACGCATGTCCTGCAGCCTGGCCGCGCCATGTCCTTCCCCAGACACACAGCTCTCACCAGGAAAAATAAAAGGCATCTGTTGCTCCAGGCTGTGTGTTTGACTCCTGTGTTTAGACATCGGCTCACACGCTGGACAAGTGGTCCTACTGAGAAAAAATGCACCAGCCCCTCCACTTATCCACATGGGTCTCCTCCAGCATGAGCACAGGGCTCTGCCAGTCAGGGCTCTGCCATGTGCTGACAGCCTAGAGAGAGAAGAGTCGGTTCTGCAGCTCTCTGTCAAGTCACATTATTCGTTCTGAAAAACACATGGTGCTTTGGGCACAGCAAAACACCCAAAGGACTCAAAATGATAATCATTAAGAGCAGAGCTACAAGCTGGAGGTGGTCTCTTCTTCACAAGGACTTGAAAACCGGGTCAAAGAGTTTAAACATGAGACTACAGCAGGTTTCTCATTCAGCTTCTTCTAAATACATCATATTCTGAAGCCAAGGTGTTCAAAACAATCACTATATGCTTGGGTCATAAATCCCTGGCAGTAAAGTAGTGACCTGAGGTTCACCGAGTCGTGCACAAGACCTGGTCTTCTGCTGCTCAAGTCAATAAAAACAATGGCATGGTCCCCAGGGGTGTAGAGCCAGGCTAAAATGCATTATGGAAGATAGTCCTTCCCTCTTTTTTTTTTTGAGGAATTTCACTTAAAATAAGAAAATAGCCCTGAAAAAGCATTACCTCCACTTGAAACACTGCCGCCTGAAACTGCTAACAGTGGTCACCTTTTTGCTTTCCCTTGCTTCAGTGTGAAATATTAACAGTCTCCTCAAATTTGACAGAAACCAAAAATTTCAAGGGCATAAAATTGCCTGAAATGAACCAGCAAAATTACCTGTGGAAGCACATGTAAGAAATACTTTCACACCTCCCCACCTCTTATTTATGAGTGCTTTATCAGCTTCACAAATCACTCTGACCCATGCAGGTAGAGCCACAATTAGTTTAATTACACAGCGCAGACTGTTGTTCAGTCAATTAGACTTTTCCTTCCATCCACACCATTTTAATGACAGCCAAGTAGCCCCAAGGCTCTTGCATCTTGTTTAGAGCCGTGACCAGCTGATCAGGGCACAGCAGACTCTCGGACAATTTTCTGCTCGCTGTGGCAGCAGCATATGCTTGAGCTTCCCACATCAGTGAAAGCCAGAGGGGCTGGGGAATAGCCCCTGTGGGAGCCCAAGGGTGCTGGTGGGGCACTGGCCCCATGTGGAACTTGCTCTGGGCTGGAGCATCACTGTCCTGCCCAGCTGGGTCAGGCGGACAGAGGGACTTGTGTTTCGCAGTCCTCTCCACATGCTGCCCAAGAGGCAGCCACTGTAGCCACCCAACCTTTCATTTCCCTTCTCCTGGAGAGAGGCGATTGCTTGGTTACAGGAGAAATCAGCACTCACAGAGGACATGAGAAGAAAATAAATAAGCTCTCCTGGGTGATGGAGCTGCCGGACGGTGTCCACCTCCACCCTCCTTTTCCACCCTGCATGAGATTTGGGTTGTTGGTGTCCGGGTTTGACCTGTGTCTGTTGCCCAACATCACTTCTCCACCAGCAGCCCTGGGCAACCTGTGTCACTCCTGATAAGGTGGCTGGTGAGGTTCGTTACCACCACAACCCTATCCAGATGAACAGGGAGGGCAAGGTGGGCATGGGCCATGCTTTGTAAACCATTAAACAAACAGGGGGTCCACAGAGGCCAGAACACATCTCGCAGCCCCCAGCCATGATCCTCATGGCCCTGAAAAAAACAGGTGAAGAACTGCTGAGCTGCTGGGGCTGGCTGCAGCCTACCACATGGTTTCTTTGCCAAGCAACACCTTGATTTTTGTATTACTCAAGCAGGGGGACTCGGGACCGCTATTGCAGTGCCCTCCCTCACTCTGGATGCCCATTTGAATCTCCTCTGGCTCCTCATCCCACCAGGGGAAGTGGGGTCAGATCCTGCTCCTGGCTGCAGACCATGCTTCACCCACCACTGCTGCTCACGCCTCAGTGGGGTGCCTCACGTTGCCTCTACGGAAAGCGGGCGTTTTGTGCCTTTTTTGGAACGATGCAAATGATGCAGCCTCTGATCTGTTTCAGCACTCCTATTTAAAGCTCAGTCTGTCACCTGAGAAGTTCCCCCGAGGAGCAGAGAGCCGGCAGGGCTCTGCCCCGGCTCCCGCAGACCATCCAGACCCAGCCCGAGCGACCGCAGCGGCGTGAGGATCGAAGCTGGGCCACGTCCCACTCCCTCGTGGCAGCCTCCGAGCAGCTCCCCGAGCCCCTGCCTGCGTTGCGACTGGGAAAGACAGACAAGTGGCTTAAAGGCATCCCTGTCTCTCCATCCTCCTCAGCGAAACCACCACATTAAAAAGATTAAAGGCCTGTTTCTGCCCATTTTAAATGTGCTGATTAAATTAAGAAGCATTTTCCTTTTCTTATATCGTGCAAGCTGGCATGCTGGGATGCCAATTTCACGATTCTGGTAATTTATACAGTTTTGCTACATTATTCTTTTGCCCTGCCTGAAGCAATGCTGACATTTTTAGCCCAGATCCATCTGTCCCCAACCCAAGTTACTTTCTGAGCTCACTGGTGAGTTTCACCCATACTTGCAAAAGGAGGACAGCCCTCAAAGACATCCAGTTCCTTGAGAAGCAGGGAATGGAGAGAGGAAAGAGACTTCGGTTAGTTCTTCCCCTGAGGGAGGGCTGTGGGGTGACCCTGAGCCTGCCCCACTGTGCCCCATGCGCCGGAGAGCCAGCGTGCACGGGGCCGGGGAGGAGGGAGGCAGCTCCCGGGAGGGCAGCCTGCAGGCATGGGGGGCAGGCAGGAGCGCTGAGGAGTGGGTGGCATTGGGGGCTCGAGAGACTGTAAACACTGCCATAAGGGACTTGTCATGAGAGGTGGAGGGGCAAAGGATATTATGAAGGGAAAAAGCAGGTATCGTTAGTTCTGCTGAGCAAAAAAAAAAACCAAAAACAACCCACTATTCTTCCTCTAGGACAGAAGCTGCTGGTTTGCATGTATTTCTCCACATTTTTTGTATGCACAGCCCAGGAATAACATTCATTGGCCTCCTCTGCCTGCCTTGTTCTTTGCTAAGGGACAATCCCACTCCAGGGAGTCTAATGGAAAAAACCTCCCAGTGACTTCAGCGAGAACATCGCTGGGGCAGAAGCGCCTAAAAATGAACACAGAGGGTAATTTCAGCTGGAATTTCTCACTTGCTTTATACCTTCTGTTCCCTTTCATTACAGCCCAGCATGGTGTCCAGGCACGGCCACCACAGTGCGGGCAGGCATCCCCGCCGGCCCCTTCACTCTTTCTCCTGGAGAAGCTGCTGTGACACAGTTCAGCCGATGCAGCCTGAGTTACTGCTCCTGCCAGCCACTACCTTACCAAAACTGTGCCGCTGAGCTAAGATTTTAGCTCAAACCCTGAGCTGCAGCAACATCCTCAGCGATACTGTGGCCTTCACAGGGGTAAATTTCCCCATCCCGCTGGGAGTCACAACTACTGTGCAAAAGCCGTGGCTGTGCTGTGTGAGCGGGGGAAATAACAACTTCATACATGTAGAGCTGGATTTGATGCAGCTCCAGAGATGCTGCAAGTAATGTCAGTGGTTATTTGCTGTATTGGGCTTGATATGATTTGGCATTTTTTTATTATTTTTTTCTCTTTTTTTATTAAGTCATTGAATGGAGCAACTTGGGCAAAATTGGTCTTGCGAAGGAAAGTGATGACCTTCACCTTAGAAAGTCACCTTGCTTTTACAATAATGAAAAAGTGAATAAAGAAAAAAAATGACAAGGAAAGAGCATGAGAATGATCCAGAGACTGCCCTGAAGTGTCCAGCATGGCAGGGGAGTGATCCCTCGTCACTTTGCGTGGCAGAAGAGCAAAGGACTGGCCACTGCGTGTCCCTTGTGGCCAGGAAGCTCACAGCTGGGGATACAACCCATCTGCAGGGCATGGACAAGTCCACCCTGCTCCATGCCAGCCAGCACCCACTGCTGCTGGAGTAAGACAAACAGGTAAAAACCCTGCACTGCTTCAAAAATCTGCTACTGCATTCTGCTGAAAGCACAAAGAGGAAGACAGATGAGAGAAGGAGGAGAGGAAACACAGACCTTCCCCTTGCTCCTTCTGGGCAGGATCACAGCAGCTACCGAACGCTTCATCAAATCACCAAGAGCTCATCCAAAACATGGCACCTGTGAAACTGCCTGGCACCACTCCGGCACGCATATTCAGCTCTGAAAAAGACCAGAGCCTCACCACGCAGAGGACAACATAGATTTCCTGCTGCAGCACAGCCAAACCAGAGAGGAAATCTGTGTCCCACTTTCAGATGCCAAACTCTTTGTTCTCCTTCTCCATGAAAACAGAGAGATAATCATGCCCCAGAGCCCCGCGGCTGCTCTGAGGCTCCACTTGTTCATATGCTTTTTTGGGGTGGAAAATAGAGAACAGCAGATCCAGCTCCCTCTGCAGGAACCACACACGAGCGCTAGCAGCCCCTTGGCTGAGGTCTTCCTTGAAAGAGCCCAGAAAACCTGTTCGTTACCCAGTAAGGGCATCATCCCCCACCGGCTAGGATCAGCCTGCAACTAGCTGGGCATTATTATCTCTACTACTTTAACACTCAGAGCTTCCTTCTCCTCTCCTGACTTCTTGTGCTAAGCGCTAGTGCAGAATGAGCAGCTCTTCCTCTGGGGCTTGCGATATCAGGAGATAAGGCAGGTGGAGGAAAGGCTGTTGTCCCCATGCCCCAGCTGGAGACCTGAGCCATACCAGGGTGCGGACCCTGACCCTCCAGGGCCAGGCACAGCCTTTACTGCATGAGCATCTCCACAGGGGCCAGACACAACTCTCAATTGCTGTGTCCCCAGTGAACAGGAGGTCCACCCCCAGTATAAGGACATTAGTTGTTTGTTCCTTGTGCCCACTAAGTTTCTCCAGAAGAAAACACATTTGCAGCTGCATGTCTTCAGCCTGACTTTTGTTCACCTCAGACAAAATCCCAAACTGTGACAGAGCTTCTCTTGGAGGGACGAGAATCAAAATTAAATGCACCAGAGGTCTCCACCAGAGGCTGGCAGGTCCACAGCAAGGTCACCAGTGAGCTGGGGGGTCTCTGATAGCCAGGCTGTGGCTGTCTCTTCCTCCAAGGAAGAGCTCATGGGAGCTAGGGAGCAGGGACAAGGTAGCAGGCGAGGGAAGGGGTGGATGAATTTGGCCAGCTCTCCAGTGTCATGGAGACAGAAGAGGGATGGGGAGGGCTTCACCTAGGGAGTGAGGCACCTCCTTCAGGGTCAGAGTCTTTTGGAGATAGATAGGAGAGAATAGCACAGACATACCCCCTTGAAACACCCCAGCAGTTTTACAGGCCGGGAAGCTCAGCTCCACTGTCAGAGGCTGACAGAGTTTGCAGGACCCCCGAAATGCTGTGTTTCAGGCTGATCCTTGGGACTGCAGCACACAAGGCTGGGAAGGGCAGTCCCAGCTCCAGGATCCAGTACCAACTCCTCTCCTATGGGTGTCGCCTAGCCTGTCCCCAGAGTCCTCCTCACTGGAGACTCCTGCCCAGGGAAACCTGCCCAAAGTGTCACCTAAGTGCTGTTACAGCGTCTTTACTGAGCCATCATTTGAGCTCTCTACATCTCCATCCAGCCCAAAGGCACTGTGAGAAGTTTTCCACTTTTTAGGCCCCCAATACCATTTCTGGGTGCTGCTCCAGGACCATCATCCTCCCCCTCGCCCTGCCTGGCAGTGCTTGTTCCCCGGATGGGAGCGGGGGGCTCATGCTCATGGAGAGCTTCTCTACTGCAGCAGAAACACCCTCCCTAGCCCGGGCTTTCCCTCTGGGTCCGGAGGTTTTGAAGTGGAGGCTGGTTGCTGCAGCTGCCCATTAACACTAAGGGGAATCCAGTTGGCTCTACGTGCTGGTGACAGCTGGGAAGGACACTGCCTTCCCAGCAGCTGGCATCTTTCTTCACCAAGGGGACATTGCAGTGGCAATGGCAAATGGCAGAAGAAGTTTAGGCATAGCACTGGTGCAGCTGACAGTAAAGCATAGACAACGTCTGCTCCTGCTTTGGGCAGCGTGCCCGCGTTGCACTGCCCCAGCTGAGCGCCAGGCAGGCTGGTCTGCCCCCATTTCTCACCTCTCCAGCACCTTTTCAGAGGCAGAAACCATCCTGCATCCCGCCTTGTCCTTGCTCAGCCCCTCAGCCCCACATCCAACCCAGCACGGACGGAGGAGATCTCAGCACCTGCAGCGGCCCTTCCCCAGGGATGCTCGTGCGGGCAGGTGGCTCTTCCCCACCACCGCTGCGGTGCTCCCTTCTCCGACCCCAGCGCCCACCTCCCCAGTACCAGACACCTCTCTCCCAGTGGACGCACCTGTGCTGGCTGGTTGCAGGTCCTTGGGCTGTACAGAGCCGCTCACGGAGACAGCAGCCCGGGGAGGCACCTACTGACCCGCCCCCGCACACAGAGGGGAGCTACGAGCCCCTCCTGCCGCAGGGCCCCTCTCCGCCCCCCTCACCCCACGCAGCTCCTCGTCGCCCGTATCGATGAGCCCTTAATGAGCTTTGAGCTCACGTCCAGTCAAATCAACACCCTGCATGTCGCGGGTGTGGGGCGGGGGGGTACCCAGAGCCGCTGGAAAAACACAGGTCTCTGGGAGAAAAGAGGCTCCAAGGACATGGGCAGGAGGGAGGGCAGGAGCGTGGGCAAAGGGCCTGGCGCCGAAAAATGCGGGAGGCAGCGGGCGAGTGGGTTGCATGGGGTTGGTTGCACCCATGTTGCCGCAGCAGTTCCTGCAAGGATGGCTGCGGCAGCACGTAAGAGGCCACGCTGAAGGCACGGTGCACACCGCCTGCCCTCCATGTTTGCAGTCGGACAGCGGTCTCCGTCTTCTCCCTGAGCAGCACTGGCTGCAGCTGCGCAGAGGATGCAGAGGTCCGGCACGCTGTGCACGGCGGGGAGGTTGAGTCTCCGTCCGTGAACCTCTCCCGCTCTCGCACAGCCCTGCCCGACATGGCTGCTGCGCGGGGCCAGGCTGCCAAGAGCGCAGCCCTGCAAAGGGGGAAGAGAGCGGGCTGCGCTCAGGGGGGACCATTCCAAAGCACACCCCAGTGCCGCCGGTCAGGTGCGCTGCTGGCTGTGGGTCAGGCTTCTGGAGCGGAGGGGAAGCGCAGATACTTCTTGTTTGAAGTGTCAGGTCCTGGCACCAGCCAAGGAAAGGAGCCACAGGCAAACGACGAGTTGCTTAGAATGTAAATCCCGTCATTGGCTCTAACAGGGCTTGTGTGGAGACTTTATCTCCCTTTTCTTTTTCTTTCTGGGGTCCAAGGCAATTTGCATCCTTTGGGAGCAGGGAGAAGTCTCTCTCAAAGGCAGCGTGAGGGAGCTGCTGGCTCGGTGAGCATCGCCTCATTAGCAGCAGCTTTTTCAGAGGTGCAGCGGAAGAAGACCAAGTGAATTAAAGTATAATTCCGCCCAGAGATCCCAGCAAAAATGACACCTTCTCACTTACCAGCTCCTCTCCTTGTGTGAAAGGAGAGTTAGGCATGATTAAATTAGTGACAAAAGCACACTCAGCGGCTCTCAGCGCTGCGGGGACAATGCAGCTGGTGACCTGGACTCCCCCAAACCCCGCGCCCGTACACAAGTGTTTGCTTCACCCCAGCCGTGACCCTGCGCCAGCTCCCGGGGTGCTCAGGTGGACTGAGAGCACCCTGGCAACCCCACACATTTTATTCCTCGTTAGCAAACCTCACCTTCTTTAAAGGTCGCCCGTGGCTCCTCAGAGCAGGCAACCACACCCATAACCCATCACAGCTAAACCTAACGCAGCGCATCTGCCAAAGCCCTTAACCCATACAGATGGGAGGGAAAACGCGCTGCCTCACGTCTTTGCTGAGGTTGCTGCATCTATGCACCATCTATGCGTGGTCCCACCTATGTCTGTGCTAATATCCTGCTGATGGGCTGTTTAAAGATAAGTTTCAGGCTAAGCAGGCACCAGAGGAACATGAAGGAAACAGTAAGACCCCACTGGGTTGCTTTGGCCATCATGCAAAGGAGAAAGACGGTGGTGCCAGGAGGGCTGGCAAGGCTGGCAAGAGGGAGAATGGAGAGAGATTATTTTTGCTGGGTAAACCCAGGAGAGCTGAGTGGGACGATTGCACACAGGCTGGAGGCATCCTGGCAAAAAGGCATTGTCTCTGAGCCGCAACAAATGCTGCGAGTGGGAATCCCTTCTGAAAATTAGCTGTGGGGTCTGAGAGAGCACCCTGATCCCTCTCTGCCAGGGAACCTGTGCTTCCCGTGCTACTCTGTGAGCCTGAGTACCTCTTATTTAGCAGCTAGTAAAGTTAAAAGAGAGGTAGACTACATCTGCCTCAGAAATTTTTCCCTTAGGCTCTTGTCTGGGGTAAAAACCAGCCACTGAAACTGTTGTGCTTCCCCCACTCCCTAGCACACCCATCCCGCATTTAGGCAAGCGAGCGCAGCCTACACTGGCCAGGACGGCAAGGACGGGGAACGTGTAGCACAGAACGGGGAAACCATCGTCGCCCGTCGCGCCATGGAGCTCTGCTGGAATTGCTGCCAGCTGAGCCCGCAGGAGCGAGATCAAGCCCCTGCCCCGTGAGCCACGGCTTGCAGCGTTTCGGAGAGCTTCTTCACAGCTCTCGGTGACAGCGGGAATGGCGGAGGTGGGCCCCCCCGTTTCCCAGGGAACGCGCAGGCACAGCCCTGGATGTGCTGGACCATTTCGGAGGCTCAGCCCTCCCTCGTCTGCCAGGCTTGCCTTGCAGCCGCCACGAGGGCCAAGCCGCGAAGGAGTTTTTTGAATGTAATGCCTTGTTACCAGGTCAGATTTACTTTGGCCAAACAAACCAAAGTAGAGCAGGTACCTGCTGATGGTAGTTTCAGTGCGGAGTCAGCAGCAAAGCCTCTGGCCTCCTTTTGCCAAAAGGAATTAAAATCCGGTTACAGAGATATCATAACTCACCCCTTCCTGAGCACGCCGTGCCTGGCATTAGCCTGTCCATCGCGGTTCCCTCTTGGCCTTCAATCTCCCCTCCAGCCCCATTGCTGACATGACACCTCCTAAAATAAAAAGACAGAGACGGTAGCGGTTTGCTTGCAGGGCAGGTGCCGATCTCGGGCCTGAGGGAACCAGCCTGCTGTGTGTCTTTTCACAGCTCCCCACGCGGTCCTGGCCGAGCAACACCCGAGAACCGCAGCGGGTCGACTGGAAACACCAGGTGCTGCAGGCAAAAACATTCACTCCTTTCACTGGAAGCATGGCAAGCCATCTCCACACCTCATGCACTGCTGGCCGGAGAGAAAACGGGCCAGAAAGCAGCCCTTTCCACTGAATTTTCAAAACAGAATTTGAAAGCAGCAAGTGTTTTCTATACAACATTTGTTGTGCGGGTTAGAGGCAGAAGCAGGCAGTGAGTATCAAAGGCACTGGGGAGCAAGGCTTTCTCTCAGCATCAGTCTGAGCAACTCTTTCC
>NW_010539822.1:45765-51279 GCF_000687285.1 Phaethon lepturus
CCTCTTTCCCAGAAAAAAAGGAATGTGGGACCAAGAAAACAAGAGAGGACATGGATATTTCATACTTGGCTAGAACTAGACACAAACTGGTAAGCCCAAATAAATTTGGGACCATGCCTTAAAAGAGAAGCAGAATTTGTATGGAAGGGTGGGATTTGGAGCTCTTCTCTTGGTTGTTGTCCATAAACATTCATGAGCCTAAATTTTGATTCACCAGTGTGTTCCCAGAAAATGTGAGCTTGGCAGATGATACTCAGACAACTACTCACTGGCTTGAGCATTTGCATTTGAAGCGTTGGGGCTGCCACCTCCAAAGTTTTTGGTGGCTTGGGAAGTATCCAGCAGAAGAGCCCAACCCCACCTTATAATCTGAGTGAGTAAACATAAGTGCAAAGCGTGTTTTCTGAATAACAGCTATTGGATGTGATGACAGCAGTAAAAGCAGCCAAATAATCAGGCTAGCCATCTCTTGGTTTAAAATTCATTTGGAAAAATCATTAGCACAATCATTGTAAAATAAGCAGAAGTGTAATCACTCGAGGATAATTTGCAAAGAGGAAGAGGGCTGCACTCACTGAAAAGAGCTGCTAGTAGCTATGAGGCTGCCTGGCTCTAAGGCCACCGAGTCCACCGCCTCCAGAGGGAAGCGAAGCTGGCCAGCACGGCAGGGCTGGCAGGCACTTCTAAGTGCCTAAGGCATGGCCTTCTCCTCCGCAGCCTCAGCGATCCTGCCAGCCTGCGGTGGGTGCCAGGCTGGCTTGCCTCCTTCCTCCCCAAGCAGGCTCAGAGCTCTGCTCCGGTCTGCCTCCTGCCACCCAAACTATCCTCCCCAAAACGGTGGTCAGCAGGGTATAGATAGGGAAAGTGTCTAAGACCGGCGTGAGTAAAGCATGATGATTCCTGTGCTCAACCCTTCCAGCTTCCAACCACAAGTGCTGTACAGGACTCCCAGCCCCGAAGGTCTGTTGAAAACTCCCCTGGTGGGAGATGGGGATGATGGCATCTAGGGATGCTTCATCAGCAGTGGCCGGGCTGTTAATACCCCGTAGCACAATCACCTCCCAGCCTTGCTGGCCTCTTCTCCCCAGGGAAGCTGCCAGAACCTGGACTCCTCTCGATCTCAGGCACCTTGTGTGATCACTCTCAGTCAAGGTGGGATGAGCCAGCCCTATGGCATAGGGAGAGGTCTTGCCCCACACATTTATAGTTCTTCACAGGCTGCCAGCCACGCACTTGGGGCACACAACTTCTTTGAAACATCTTTTCCCCAGAAATCTGTCCAATAGTTTCCCCAGCTAGCACCTTTATTTACAGCTGCCTTCACCCACTGGTCTTAAAGCTACATTTATGCCACTTGTGCCTGCAGCTGCTAGGAAATAGCCCTTAGGAACAACTTCATCTGGAGATTACTTGTTTCAAAGACTAGGCGTTTTTAAATCAATTCTACTGCCAGCAACACAAAGCAAGCAGAACACGGTGGAGGAACAAAAATTGTAAAAGAAATACAGTACTAACAAAACCGAAAATAAGTACAAGAAAAGAAAAGGAGTTTCTACCCTGGAGGTGATTAAAGGTGACCCGCAAAAGAAAAACAGATTGGATTGGAACACTGTTGTTCAGGACTCACCTATTCACTTTTTTCCCCTGGAATACTCTGGAGACAGAGAGAACTAGTGAGATAATGTCACTGGAGATGCCAGCAGCAAGACTTCATCAGCTGTGAAACAGCCAAGTTCTGTTAAGCTCAGTGTTTTTTCTGTTGTTTTGTCCTGGGCACTTTATCTTAGCTCACGTGGTTGAGAAACACCTGGGAGAAAAACTTCCTCTGCTAAAGATTTATCAGCACTGAACTTTCAGTCAGCAGGCGAAACCTGAAGGACCAAGAGTCCTCCAGCACAAAATGAAGAAGATCAATCTGACAAGTCCTGAGATGTCTTATGGGAAGAAGGGGGACATTAGGTAGAAGAGAAAGAAAAGGCCACTACAAGAAAATTCATGTCTTCAAAGAAGTCTCAGTGGTGTTTTCCCTATTCTTTCTTTGAATGAAGAGCCTCACCTCCTGCTTGTTTTGGTAGGGTGGTAGTTCTAGGTGTATGAACAATTTTTTCATTTGATTGAAATAAATAGGGCTGTATATATGGAAGCTTCTGAGAGGAGAGGAACACACTGCTTCATTAGGCGTGGCATGCCTGTGGTTTTTGTTAACAGCTAAAGCACAGCGAAAGCTCAGACCTCTGCACTGTCACAACACCTCCTTCCCCGGCTGCAGCAAAGCTGGTGGTGACGCTTCAGGATGGCCCGTACCCATGGGTAGCCCATCCCGTTCGTCTGATCATGCTGAGAGCTATGGCACCTCGCTGCGGCATGGATTCAGTTTCCTGCTGGGTGAAGCCAGACTTGCGTTGCCCTTTCAAAGCGTGAGGTTTAATTACCGGCACCTGCCTCCCAGGAGTTGCCAGAAAGCTCTCGAGATGATTGCCGGTTAGTCCCTAAGCGCTGGCAAGGGCACGGCACCTGCCTGCGAGCTGTCACCTTTCTCCAGGGATGCTCCAAAGGAAGACGGGAGTCCCCAGAGCGCAAGCATGCCGGGGGGGGCTGGTGGGGCACTGGTAGATCTGGGAGGCCATGTGCCACTGGTGTCCACAGTGGGATTTGGGAGTGGACTCTGAGCACAGCAGAGTCTCCCCTTGCCCCCATCTTCCCGGCTATCTCCCCGGCCGCAGGGGTATCTGAGTGAAGCCGGGGACACCTGGGAGTCCAACATCTCTGTGATGTGCCACCTCCCGGCCAGCACACTGACAAGGGGCACGAGGCCCCACAAACAAGAAGCAAGAGATGCCAAGGACACCAGCTGTGGGATTTCTGCAAGGAGAAGGACTTCTGGCAAGACTACAGTACCTACCCACTCAGGGAGCTCTTTTGGGTCTTGTCTACCCATAAGCAACCAGCGTTGCCCATCTAAATCCAAACCGTTTAGGTTAAATGAAACCAGAGCAGCCCACTTTGCAAGCGTGATTATTGCAGTTTAAAGACCATTTGGGTGACAGGTGGACATAGTCACATTGACGAAAGTGTGCCTGTATCTGCAGGTTGTTCTGATAAATGTAGTTAAAAAAACTGAGCATCTTTCTATCAGTGAAACTGCTCTCACAGGGGACTGTGAGGATTTAGCTCTGTTGCTTCTAATCCTTCTAAAGCGTTATGAAAAGTAACACTGTGTTCAACTTAGCTCAAACTTGATCCTGACGGACTTAATATAAATTAAAATTAGTGTGAATGAAACATAAATAGAAGTGTCTTCACATACTTTGGAAGATTTAACTGAAATCACATACTGTGTTAAACCATCCTTAACTTTAAAGTAAATGTGCCCTTAGGTCTAGTTACATCATTGGTATAGGTCTGCCAGGAGAGCGGATGATTTTCTTCCTTTTTATTAAGAGGCTTATGCTGATAAAAGCTCTGAGGTAGGTGCTTTAAATCAGCATAAGTACAGTTGTACTGATAGAGCTTATGCCACTCCCCAGTCCAACAGTATAGCAATGGTCTCCTACAGGGAGAAGAAGCCTTATTGCACTGCTGTGTTTGACCTCAAAAGCACAGGGGTGTGGGGAAAAATGTGATAGGTGTGGAGGAAAAAGCGGACAGATGTTGGTGTGAGATGCAAGCCAGGGAAAGTTAAAAAGAGAGGCAGGATAACCCTTGGCCACCACAGGCACCCCGTCGTGGTGAGTATGGAGGACAGGGAAAGAAGAGGAGGAGGAAGAGCAAAGGCTCATCCCCTCTGCGAAGTGCCACGCAGGTGCAATCTCATTTATCACCACGTAGGAAGGGACAGTGCCTGCCCCGTGCGCAGGGCTATGCCGACGTGCCTGCAAGCCGGAGGGATGGGGCAGAGCTGGCCTGGGTGAGGGAAAACGTCTCCAGCCTGCAGCCTTGCTGCTGCTGGCCCATGTGATGCACAAAACCAAAACGAGCCCTTGTTTGCAGCAATCGAGTTTCGCTCCCCGGGGGATTTGCTTCTATTGATAGAATTGGCCGGTGGGAAATTGCTTTGCCATCGTTCGATGGGCTGTACGTCAGCCCATCCAAGGGACTCTGGCCAGAACAACCCGAAGGTGCTGCCGACACCTCCGCCCGGGGTCAGTAAAACACCCTTCCCTTCCTTCCAGAGAGGGAAGAAAGTTTGGAAAGTTTTACCAAGGTTACAAATTACCCCTACTTATAGTCAAGGATAGCTGCTGGGAGAGACGCCCTGCACAGGTCAGCACCTCCCTGCCCCGATAAAGCCCAACTCCAACTGCCTGGAGAGCAGGAAAGCAGGAAAGTGGGACTCAGCTCAACCACCCCCAAATGCAAGGAAAATGCCACCCCTGCACTGAACTGCAAAAGAGGCTGGGGTGCGTGTCAGGCACCAAATAACTTTTAAAAGCTGGATCTTTTAACTGCTGGCTAGGGCAGGTAACTCATTAAGGAGGGGGGAAAAAAAAAGGACACAGAAGGCTAACACTGCCTGGACGTGTCTTCTCCAAAGTTACGAGGTTAAGCCCCAGCACTGGGCCAGTTCCCATTGCCAGGCTGCCTCCCACCATCCTGAAGAGGCTAAGCCAGTGTTTCTGATCTACGCCGCTGTGCCTTGCCACTGGGGGGATTCCTCTTCAGCAGCTCCTGGGCCCACCTGTGCGCTGCTTGCAGCATCCCAGCACAAAGCCCTCCGCTCCCGGAGAGCCTGGTCAAGAAACACCGGGCTCCAGCTCCCAGGTCACTTCAAAGCTGGTGTGTGGGGAGGCAGACGCATGTTGCACGACGTCTGGCCCTTCTCCAGGATGTGGGAAAGTGGCAGGTTGCTTTTTTGTTTGGGGGTGGGTTTATTTCTCCATGAGAAAAAAAAGCTCATTTCATCTCCTGTTGAAAGATGAGGTCAAGAAAGGCACCAGACTGCCTGTAATCACTCATCCTCCTCCAGTGACCACTATCTACGCCATGGCACAGCAAAAATCTCACACTCGATACAACATATTTTGGAAAAGTCTAGTGGCCAGTGGCAAATAACGAATGAGCGTGAGCATGCCTCCAGTCCAGAGCAGTCATCCTAGGCAGCTAGTTGGGTAAAGCTCCCCATCCTGACTGTAAACCAGGCTGGGCAGGAAACTATTTTACACCCTATAAAAAAAAAGGAGAAAAAAATCAAGAGATCACTTCATGGCATGGTCTTGGCATGTCACCAAAAGCAGGACAGGACGGAGTCGCCCATGACTGGCTTTGCACAGCCATTGAAAGCATTTCTCCCTGGGAATCCCTTTCTTTTCCACATAGCTTTCCAAGCACAGGCTTGACAAACCAGAACAGACAGCTCCGAAAATACATGTCCTCCTTTGCAGAGACAGTCGTGGGTCAGGGATTCAAAACAGAGCCAGGATTGTCCTCCAAGAGCAGTAGAGAGGGCAGAGCTTATCCTGGGTTTCAAAACAAAACCAAGCAAAACAAACTCCCCACTGCCCCCCCCCCCACAAC
>NW_010539822.1:51310-83033 GCF_000687285.1 Phaethon lepturus
TCTCTTCCCTTGTCCCCAGCAAGAGAGTCAGGAGTATAGTCTTTGACTCTGATGCCCCAGCCCCTCCCTGCAGCCCTGCGGGGGGAACTGGATGGCAGCATATACACATCCCTTCATCCCCTCAGGTCTTAAATTTTAATCCGTACTTTTTGAAAGCTTCTATTATTTTATCTTCTCCTTTGATGAATGTTACTCCCCTCTTACCTTGTTCAAACCTGACTTAGTAAGAGGCTGTATATAAGCGCATGTAACCTAATAAAACAAAGAACAGCAAGACGACCGAACACTCTCTATACCCGCATGACTGCAAACCACCTTTTTCGTGGCCCTTGTTGGCTGTGCACCCAAGTCACTTGGCTACTGTCTCTTATTTCTACCTGCGCAAAGCCCTCCTCCCTTCAAGACCAGGAAAGCACCTCACCAAACCCCTCCTGCCACACACTAGGGAAGCAAAAGCTCAGGCAAGTCCCCAGGTGCAAGCACAAACCACACAGCCGCTGCAGAGCACCCATAAATTACACAGTGCAAACATGACCCAAGGTCCCTGGCCTCTGAGAAACCAGCCTCCCCTGCTCTTCTAAGGGTTTTCACAAACAAAAATACCCCGTTTCCTCCAGCTCAGTCCCTACTGCCCTTTGTCCTTTACTGGCCCTTGGCAAGGTGCAATACATGGACAGGATCAAGGGAAAATCAAGAGCTTTGCTCAGGATCGAGCTGTGGCTCCAACCCTTGACAGCTAACCCCTGCGCTAGGATTATCGTGGGCATAGCTTCTCTCACATAAAAAACTAAGACGAGAGCTGGAGGGAGGGCACAGCTGCATCTCCAGCTCATTGAGAGCTACAGCAGATCACTCTCTTTGTCTGAGGGCTACCATGGTCACCTGGGGCAGGGGAAGGTTTGAGAGCTGAGTTCCAACTGCGATGAAATTCCACTGCAATTCTCCTCCCCCAAAAAACTTCGTTGAGTGTTGGAGTCATGAAAATTGAAGATATCTTGACAATGAGAAGAAACACATATTACTTCATGCTGGACAAAGGTAGAAGTGCAAGAACTGCTCTAAGAGTCCTCCAGGGCCAGGTTGGAAAGGGCTCCCCGGCCAGCTGCAGCCCCGGGTCTGTGTGAGGGACACCACGGCGTCTCCCTACCCAACTAGGCAGCAGTCCAGCCAGGCCTGGAACCACCTTCATTCAGATGAGGTTCTAAGGGAAGAGGCTCAAGAATGACTTGCCAGAAGGGCATGGGAAGAAGGGGCTTGTTTGGTGCACACAGGGATGGACACAGCCTCTCCGGCTGGGAGGGTGGATGAGCAGTAGGGGGAGCGTGGCAAGCAAATAACTCTTAACAACTTGCTTGGCTTGTTTGCCATTTGTTTTATCTTTCTTTTTTCAAATTTTGTCAGGTATGAGTTTTCAACTATCATTTCCTTCTCCTTTATTTTCCATTTGCCACTGTCGAAGGAAGAAGGGAGGGAAGGCTGAAGGGGAGGGAATGGAAAAATGGGAAGAAAAGAAACAGAGAATGAAGAAAGGAGAAGGAAAACACAAGACCGTTTGGCTTGATTTCTTTTTTAACAAACCATTTTCCTGCCTTTCCTTTCTGGAGAGAGGGGTGAAAATGGTCTTCTAATGAAAAAAAAACCTGAAAACCCAGAAGTGATAATTAGGCGCATGACAGATGTCTGTCCTTCCTTCTGTATACGTTGTTTTCCCTTTGACCAGGAGGAGCAGCACAGTATGGTCTCATACTTCCCGTGGACTTCAGCTTCAAATGCATCATGTCTTGGCCTCCTAGCAGCAATTAAGGGGGCCGGGGGGGAACTCTCCCTCCTCTCCATACCACCCCTTCGATAGTGTATTTACACGCTGGTGGTGTTCAGGAAGGGAGCAGTTTCCCATCAGACTCAGGGGCCTCCAGAAGTGCCCACTTCCAGGGGCAGATGGAGACCTGTCCCATCTGTTGTATGCACACAGCAATGCCCGAGATGTTTGTATCAGTTTAGCAAACCATTACTTAGTCTCTCTCCATGCCTGCATGCTGGGGGTCTCATAGCAAGAGACAGGCATTGGGAGCATTTTCCCCTGTTCCCCCAGCTGGGTGTACCTGGGTCACTGAACTTTCCCTTAAACTTCCTGAGACTCTGTCAATCCCATCCAAAGTGCCTGGATGAATTTCCTGATCCTGGGAATTTTGTAATTGCTTTCAATGGGAACAGCAATACCTTCTCGGACTTTATTAAAATATGCTGCTTCCTGGCAGAGATGGGACGCTAATATCCAATTATACACAAACAACAGATGAACCAGTTCATGCAGTATTTATTTTCAATAACACAGCCCTACATTTGTGCTCAAAATTGAAAAGTGATTTAATTCTATCTATCTAGGATTTTTGCAGTGTAATCAGTCTACCTCAGCAAAAGGAGTGAACACATCTCCACGACTTCTCTGGCAGCATGACACTACCTTACAACTTGGAGGCAAGGCAGCAGGAGCAAAGGGGTTAAATGTCCTGCCAAGGGTCGTACAAGAAACCGGTGCTAATGCCTAAGGCTGAATCTGGATGGCAAGTCCCAGCCCTTTAACTTTCCTTTCTGTTGCTTGAAGAAGAGAAGGCAGGTTTCCTTCTCAAAACCAATACCACCATTTTTGACCACGGGTACTGTCAAGGCAGCCTGAAATCAAACTCCTCGTGCGCAGCCCTGCCGCAGCTCTGGGCGCGGGGAGGCAGCTGCAGAGCAAGTAGTCCCCGGGGCCGGTGATTTCTCCGGCTGATCGGGCCGTGCCACCCTGGCACTGCTGCTCCTTGGTGGCAGCCACTGGACTTTGCTCCGGCTGCATGTAGAGACCCGCTGTGGGGAGCTGCTCCCCCCAGGCAAATCGTGAGCAATGCCGCTGGGAGGGAGAGGAAAAAACACCAAAACACGACGAGACCTGACTGCCAGCCTCGGGCTGTTAAGCTCTTCCCAAGGACTACTGCTGCAATGTGGCATCTAGCTCTTTAAAAAATAAAAATAAAATAAATGGTGTCTTTTGTGGTGCCGCCGTCCTTTGCAGGCAACAAGAATGAGGTTGGCCAGCTATCTGCCTTTTACAGCAAATCATCTCCAGTGAAACAACAACGTCCCAGAGAGGTGCACATTTTGATACTTGACTTTCAGTGTTCATTTCACCAACAATTTTTAGTTTTTAAAGGAAAGGAAATAAAACGGAGAAAAGATTGCCCTGTGCTAATTCGCCAGTTAAACTCACAGGAAACTGCAAAAGATAAGGTTCCCATAGCAATTGGAATAGGTGCCGCGTTCCACCGATGAGGCCCGATTTTCCCGCTTACTTTCAGTGCAGGTGGTTTATCTCCACACAGCACAGGAAAAAGCAATTACTTGGAACAAGGAACAAGGGAAAGGAGCCCGTGGCATCTCTGATTCTTTTTAATGGCCGTTCTCCGGCACGGTTTGATGCACCACTATTGCAACACAACCGTGCACCGGCGCGTGTACCCCCGACCACAGCAAAGCTCCTGAGGGGTTCCTGCCACTGGCTTTTGCTGTGGTTTTATCTGTGAAGTTCTGAGAGGTGTTCAAGCAGGTTTTGGCAGGGCGTCTTACAGCCCCAGCCTCCACAGGACAGAGCTCTCTGGCACCGCACCAAACGCCGCATCCGAGCGCAATGCCTTCCAGCCATCGCCTCACATTCACGACTACCCTGGCAATGAGAGACCTTTAAATTGGTACAACCTGCTTCCAATCTTACCTATTAATTATTGCTTTATCTTGCCTGAGCTTATGATTATTGCGCCCAATTATGTCTTCCTTATCCCCTGAGCAATCATCTGCAGCAAAGCCAAGGGAGCACAATCCTTCTCCCACCCTTGCCCCAAAGCTACTCTGCAGCACAGAATCAGGCCCATCAACTCCTTCATTAATCCCTCTAAAAAATGCCCCAGCAGTGCAGTTAAATTTGTGGGCGTGCAGTCCCCAGGGTCTCATTTCTCCCTGCTGTGCTGCAGCTCATTTTTTTTACCAACTGCTCTGGGACTTTTCCTGCACTCCATGAATTTTCTGAAAGAATTGTCAAATATCCAGTTGTTTCACTCTCGGATGCATTTGCACTGGGCCGTGTAGTTCTGACCACGAGTGAGTGCCCTGGATAGTTGTTCCTCACCCCGTTTCCAGCCTGTGACTGCCTTGAGATCCGTCATCAATAACTATGATTGCCTCGAGCAACCTGTCACTCTCTTCCCTTTCAGTGACAACAGAAGCTGTAACTACTAACGCGCAGCAGCCTCCTTTCATCATTGCCTCTGATATGTTCCTGGCTCCCTCTCCCTCGTACGTAGGTGACCTAGCAATGCACTTCCCTTTGTCATCCTGCAGCTTCCTATGTACTTCTGAACCAACTTAGTTATTCCCTGCGCTAACGCCCCATCGTTTTGTGCCTTTGCATCCCTGACTTTGCTCCTGCACACCTTTATTCTCTGCTCTCTCTCACCACTGTGATTTCCTTTCCTCCTCTCAACATGACTGCTTTCTTTTTGTTCTTTTCTCTTTTTTTTGATAATATATTGTTTTTCTTTTCCCCACCAGTGTCAGTACTGGAGGACACTGCTGACAAAAGCCTCTTGCTCTCTCCCTGGCTGCTGACAGGGAGAGTTGTCTCCAGGGTGTCAGAAGAAATGCTGTCCCTGGTGGGTGCAACCAGCTGGCTGGAAGGAGAGGGTGTCCTGGATGCTTCGTCTCAGACGTGAAGGAGAGAAGGGAAGAGCCCAGGAGAGAAAAGAAACCACTTCAGGAAGGAGAGAGCAAATCAGTCTAGGGTATGGAGGAGACATCCTTAGAAGTGGGTTTCTCTCTCTGTGATGCTGAGCACCTCTTGGAGTGGAGGGGACCGTTCCTTGCGCTTCAGCTCGGACAGCCCCGCCACATGCTTCTTCGGCTGCGGCAGATCCTCCGCTGGGGAAATGAGCTGCGTTAGCCGCTGCGGAGAGGAAGTCTCTGTTAATTAAGTTGATAAACAAACTGGCACCCAATAGTGATCCACAGCCATTGCTGGGGGCAAAGGCATCTAGAGAGCTAATGCTCCCAGCTCCCTGCTCCTCTCCTGCCAAACGGCTGTGAAAGGGAGAGGAAGGAGAGCAGGTTCTTCTAACTGCTCTCGGTGACAATTACTCCACCTCTGGGCTCAAACCCAGGCCATGGATTGACAACCCAATGTACAGGGCTCCTCACAGACATGTTTTGGGGAGGAAGGATGCTAGGGATTAGCCTCACAGACATTTTCTGTGTCCATGGGAAAAACACCATAAAGCCCTCTTTTTTTCCGTATGCCAAGTAGCCGTGCTTCCCGCTGACTTTGGTGGGAGCTGTGGAGCCTTCCAAATGGTCTGACTATTAGAAATTGCTGGGCATCTCCTGCTATGGTCCAAAACAGGATGGCAGGTGATACCTACCTCAGTGGCACTTCCCTGTTAAAGCAGTCCCTCCGCAGACTGGTTCCTGCCCATACCAGCAGGTCATACCAGCTCCCCTCTTCCAGCCAGACCACGACGGTGCAGGCAGGAGTTGTGGGGCAGCTGCCTGCCCTTAGCTCTCTCTGTCCTCTGCAACCCAGGGTGCTGCAGGCTGTTCCACACACACGTACGTTTGTGTTGTGTCAGCTGTAGGGAGTTTATTCTTAAAAAATGCTAAGAACTTGGAGTTATTTGGGCAAAAGGTGCTGGCCCGCAGAGACAGCTGCTGTGAATTTCTGGTCTTTCTCATCCCATTTTTGAAGCCCCTCTGGTGCCACACACTTTCCTCAGATCACCTGATCTCCTCCCAAAACCAAGTAACATGCAATGTCCTGCAGCCACCTGCCTGGCTCCATGGGCCAACAAATCATTTCCCTGCTGAAAACCAACTTTCACAGTTACTAACTTTTGCCATCATAAGCTGTTCAGGCCAGTGCACGCTCCTCCCTTACAGAGTGCATCACAAGCAGAGCAGGCAGTTCATCCATGACTCACTGGATTAATTTCCATGCTTCCACTCCTTGTGAAGTGCCTGCCAGAATCCTGGATTTTGCTCATTTATTCAAAACTATTTGCCCCATGATTTCTGAAATCAGCCTTGGCCTGCAGCTGCTCTGTGAGCAGTTCATTGTGAGTTTTCAGTCTTCGGAGCTTGAGCTGTCTTAATCAGACACATTAGGAAACAACATTTGCGTTTCTTCATCAGTCAAGTGTAACAAGAGGAATCAGTTTGTTGCAGTGACTAATCATAAGTACCAATTACAAACTTGCTTTCAGTGAATGGTTTGCAATATTCAGTTGAAAGGCACCATTCCTGGAAGCATCTGTGTCAGGAAATTAATTCACTAGATTTCTGGGGTGTAACTGGAAAAAAGGAACAGGTATATTTTGAGAAAATCTGTTTTCAAAACAGGACCAAGTATTCCAGGAGGTATCGTGTGGTTGGCTTTGATTGTTCCCTGAATCAACCCAGGCTTAGCAGCCGATTCCTCCCTACATGCCTAAACCACATCCTTGAAAGTTTATTCATACTAATATAACTGAGAAGTCCCTGGAAATTACAACAAGTCTCATTTAAACCAGGGAAAACAGAAAAACCCTCAACATGAAATTAGCCAAATCAATTCCTCGGATGTGCTGTAAAATAAGCATTAACACTACTCACAGCAGCATTTCAGTCCAAGGGCTCAAAGCACTGCCACAGGTGAGAAATACTGCTTGTTTAGCAGGCAGGACATTTGGGCAATTACTTCACTGACAGCTTCAAGTCCTCATTTAGACATATGAAACCTCTAAGCTGTGGGCAGTCAGGCATGTTGTCAGCCACGCAGTCAAACTCTTCAAACCGGCCACGGGAATGGACAGATGCATTACTCTTAAATGGTCTGGAGCACAGGTGAGGGCTGTAAGAGGCAGGACTCAAGATCTGAACTTGGAGCAAATCATCTCACAGCACCCTGGCACAAGATGCACCTGGAGTTTCTCACACTGCGAGGTGTACAGCTCCCAGCTCCCTCCCAACCTTGTCATCTCTTCATGGCCACCAACGGCAACTGGAAGGCCCGAGGGCCAAAGGCAGCTAAACAGGAACTATTTCACAGCATTGTACTTTTCCTCCACCTCCTTGCCTGAACAGCTTATGCCCCCTCACTGTTTCACTGAAGACTTTCGTCAGTACCATTCCCATCTGGGCGTTGCACTGTATCTTCTCCGGAGCCTAAGATGGGCATTAGCCAGCTCTGCCACAACTCTTGTCACTCCCTATTAAGTCACATCTCTCAGCCAGTAAATAAGAGCCCCATGGGCACAGATTCACCTTTCCTGAGGCAGCAGAGCCAACGAGGACATGCTGCACCCAGTCCGTTCCTTGCTGTGTTGGCAGTGCAGGGTCCTCCTCCTCATGACCCCACAATATGACTGTCACACCTACACCACAGCAACAGGGATGCTCCCATCCCCTGTTCAGCTGCTCCCCCTCCCCAACCAGTTGCAGTCAAGCCTGCAGTCAGTGAGGATGGGGAAGGACCTGAAGAGAAACTGTGCAGAAATTTATATGCACTGTACACCACTCAGGTCTTTCTTCATGCATCAGGTGAGGTGTCATATCTATGCCACCATCTGATAGAATCATAGAATAGCCCAGGTTGGAAGGGACCTCAAAAGATCATCTGGTCCAACCTTTCATGGGAAAGGGAACCTAGCACGCTGCCCAATCACGTCTTGAAATCCCCCAGCACTGGGGACTCCACCACATCCCTGAAGAGGTTGTTCCAGTGAGTGATTGTTCTCACTGTAAAAATTCCTTTCTTATGATGAGATGAAACCTCTTCTGGAGCAACTTGTACCCTTGTCTTCTCCTTGTGGCTCCTTGTGAAAAGAGAGCCTCCACCCTCTTTGTAGCTGCCCTTTAAGTACTGGAATACTGTGAGGAAATTCCTCCTCAGTCTTCTCTTCTCCAGGGTGAAAAGACCTAACTCTTTCATCTTCCTAGACACAGTTCTTCCTAGGACAAGGTGTTTATAGTGAAAGAGGACAGGCTTGGGCATGGCACAGGGCAGACCTTTACAGCTCTGTGAGCATGTCCTCTTTAATAACCATGTGTAATCTCTTCAGAGGAAATAACATTCCTGACCCAGGACTAAAAGGGGAGCAGGGGCAAGGGACAAGAAGGAAGGAAAAACAGATCCTGGTTTTGCACTGGCACCAATCAGTAACAGAAGAGGAGGCAAAAGTGATAGCATGCCATCTTTACTTAATTACATGGTCAGCAGGACCACCTGAACAATAAACCAAGCCAACCAGCCTGTGGCCTTGGGTAGCCCACACTGAGGGGGTCCTCTGCCATCCAGTGGAGCCAGTGTTAGAGACGCTCCACATATGTCTACATATTGCACCGAGCACAGTGGTGCAAGGTCTCATGGAAGAATCTGGACTTTTGATGATCGCCCTGGAAGCTGTGCTGAGACTCTCCAAGCCCTCCAAATTGCCAGCAAGAGCTACAGGGCATTCTGGGGAAGGGCCACCCTCACCCCCCTTGCCTTCTCAGAGGAGAAATGTGCCATGTACATCTTCCCTGGGGCCCTGCCTTTGAGCCGTCTGGTGGAAGCAGCAGCAACTTGCTCAGTGACCACAATCCCAGTACCTGCTTCAGGGGTCCTTTGGTTCTCAGGAGGATGAAGATGGCGTAGAGAGGAATGCAGACCATGGAGGAGAGTGCCATCAGCCAGCCCACCACATAGCCCCAGGGCGGGTACACGTAGGAATTGTTGTATTTCAAGGGCGTATACTTGATCAGGGAAAACAGGAAGACAGCCTGAGAAAACACAGACATAGTTCAGAGCAAAGGGAGCAGCAAAGCCGGGCAGCCTGGCCACCCTGCAGGCACAAGCTGGGCAGCAATGAGTGTGCTGTCTTGCATGAACTAGCATGGACCTCGCTAGCTGCAGCAAGGCAGAGCTTGGTGCATGCTGACCGCACAAGGAGTTATCTCAGATCCCGGACCAGGCTTCTCCACAGTGTAAAGCCTTCAGGATTCCTGAGGGTCCAACCTAACCAAAGTTAGCAGCAGCTTTGAGGGTCCAGCAACATTGAGACAGCAATTTATTCATATCAAAGTCAGGAATTGTTGTTGTCCCTGGCAGAACCCCTCCAGAAATGCCACATGGTCACAGATTTACCCTTCTTGAGGCTTTCTAGCCACAGAGCTCTCAGATGATTTGGGCTGGATCAGGCTTGCTTTGAAAATTTCCCTGACATTCAACTCCTGCTAGAGCCCAAGGACAAGGGACCAGAAATCTTTTGTAAGCTGTAGGCATAGATCCCATCTGTGTTCCCACTGAGGTCAAAGAAAACAACTCTCAATATCAGATGTGGGAGCAGCATTTGAGTCAGAAATCATGTAGAAGTCAGTGGAGCAAGATTAGACATAAACTCAAAACAGGCAAGAACTTGCCTGACTTAGGATGCATTTTCTTTAAACACAGTTGTCACAGAAGTTTTAAAAGAGATTTAATAACATAGAAAGCAAATGGGCATAGAGCGATATTTCCAAGCCACGGGAGATCACAGGAGCACAGGCTGAAGCAAATATTTCAGAACAGGGTCATTCTCACTGGTCTTCTATTCAAAAGTAATTTGACCAAACCTTTCCAGACTTTGAGGATACATTTCCCTTTGCCTTCACAGTAAACAAGTGGCTTTTCAGGCTGAATTAATTTTCCAGGCAAAAGACAAGGCTTTACAAAGGAAATAAATTGCCACCTCAGCTATGGACAAGCTTCTGCTTCTCCATAGCAGCTTGAAAAAATTACTTCAGCACCTTGAAGACAAATCAACCTTTTCTACTGAGAGCCCAGGGACCCAGAATAATATGCCATGTTGTCGTAATTGCACTTACCGAGCACAGACCCGGGGTGAACACCAGCCAGCATATCTTGATCAAGGGCCACGGCCGGAAACCAATCATGTCCTCAATGTTGTCATAGAAGCGGTTGGCACCTTGGCCACCAGGCAGCACAGAGACAAAGTCAGAGGTCAGATCACTGTTGTTTCTTTGAACCACTATTTGCATCAGATCCCAACTTTCTTTATTCTCAGTGTTTACTCCTGTCAAAAACACAGCTATCCTAAAATAATATAGCAGCAGGTAACGGGCTTTTCTGGCATCGAAAAGGCCCATCTGTGGCTGAATACAGATAGAGGTTTTTAACTTCAGCCATAAGTTATCAGAAAGCTTGACATAGAAGAAAAGCCCTGTCCCACAGACAGCAGCAGCTGTAAGTGAGAGGATACAGTCCACTCAGAGCCGGTAAGGACCAGCACAGGGCAAGGAGGGGTGCCTGGTTTATAGGTCAGCAAGGGAAATGTGCTCTTTCAGGTTGAGCACATGGGATTGTGTGAGCCCAGAGCGCTAAAAGGAACAAAGAGAGTGGGGAACACCGAACAAAACCCTCTCTTTGTAACTACAACGGCACACCAGGGAACTCATGTCAAGAATCCCCACTTGGCCATTTCCCCTATCATCAAGAGCCTGCTTTCCACAGAATGTTTTATTTGTGACATAAACCCAGAAGACCTGGCAATCCAATCTCTGCTGGAAACCAAATCTTCCATCTGCAAGTGGGAGCTGTCCTGTGGGTGCCTGATCTTCTTCTCTCATTACTTTCACTTACTAGATTATGTTATCCACAGTATGCAGCACCCACCTGAATCTCATGGTGCACCAGAGTGGGATATACCTCTGAAGAGCATCTAAAAGTCCTGCCACTGGCCAGACCCTATCCATTGACTCTTCCCAAGACAAGACACAAACAGGAAATGTTTGCAATGGTATATAGAGGAGACAGCATAATGCAGATGGACTTCAGCAGACCTCATAGTAAGCTCCAGGATGTCTTCAAGGAACAAGAGCCCCATGTTGGCCAAAAAGAGATGTAAAATGAGTAAGAATCAGAGTGTCATTCATAAGACGCCCTAACTTCTTCCTAACTAGAGCTAACCAGAGGTATTATATCAGACTGCCTCAGGTAAAATAGAGTAAAAATATTAGACAAAAAAATGGAGCTAGACTGTGCATAGAAAGGGTTACCAATTAAGCACCTCTGGGATAAAATAATACCATATTTGTCTTATTTAAGTTTAATCACAGTGCTTAGCTAATGAAGAAGGGCTCTACCTTGAGGGGTTTTCATCTCACTGTGAACTCAAGGTCATACCACAGTTTCCACATGCAAGCATGATGAGACCGACCTTGCTTCTTTGCATCTTAACATGAGAAACCTGGGCTGGGAAAAATATATGCCTAGAGGACTGGCCACACTAGTGAGTATTTGGGGTTTGGTGAGTTTTAATTTGGTTTGCGTTTTTTATGTCTTAGAATTAAATTCCCGTATTAAGTTTCCTTTAAATATATTAATTCTACAAAAGCACATTATGTGTGCTTTTCTTTTTTGTAATTCTTTGCATTATTGTCTATATCCCATGACTAATGTTTGCAGGAAAGCTCTTTTAAACCCAGCTTTTTGAAGTATTTAGGCTAGGGGGGCAGGTTCTTTGAACACCTCATGGTTCCCATCTTGAGTTGGCAACTGAACAAGTAGCCTCAAGCAAAGACAAGCTGTGGCATATCAAGGGACACACAGTCTTGTGTGGGAGCCCAGCCTACACCAGAGAACAGAACCCTAAAACTTCCAAGCTGTAAATATCATGAGGCTTCAGACCACATTTCTGAAAATATACTGGGGATGAAAGGGAGATGGTAAAAAAAAATTATTTTGCCAAAAAGCTAAAATCTTCCACAGGGTGAAAAAAAAAAAGATATAAATGATGCAACTTGCAGTTCAGAATATGAGCATAGTGCAGTCCCTTACACCATACAGTGTTTCCACAGAAACACACCATGATGTCAGATATATGACAGATAAATTAATTTGTAATACAACTTTGTGGAAGCCAAATTTTCACCACAAATTTGGATCTAGGATCTAGTGGAAGAGACATAGCAATTAAAGAAATATAAAGACGCCAAACAAAAAGAAAGACACAATAGTCATCCATCCTCCACCATGGAAACAACCCAAAACTTAGGATGTTGGTTACGGTGTGCCTCCATCTGTCCTTATCCCTATTCTCTGTAGTACCACCATCAGGTCCCGCATTTCCATGACCACTGTGGCAGTCAGTAGGTGACATGATGAAACACAACGGGACCTGACATGAATGTCCTCAGAGAGTATACGAACAGGAGGTTTTACATGTTCTACATTTCACAGGCTTAAGAAGCCATCAGTTCAATCACTCAACATTGGCTTTTTGAGCAAATTAGAAGCTGGGGGACACGTGCAGTCCTCCTTCCTTCCCAGTACATTAAAAGGATTAGATAAAGCTCCTGCAGAGAAAGCCATAAAGATTTCCCCAAAGAGATTTTTGTTGGAATGAACAAAAATGTTTGCTGTTATCCCTAATATCCTAAGTCAAGGAAGATGGTATGCAGGCATAGGGCAGTTATCCATGCACGCTTGTACCACTTCTCTTGTGCTGACCAATCCCATGTACCTTCAAAGCTGTTGCATGATTTTCTGACAAATTACTTAATTTTGCTAAATTCATGGGAATACATTCCACAAGAACCCAACTAGAAATTTGCTTACATCCTTAAGTCTTGTCCTTATGGACCCCTTCTCATTTTATGTAGCTTATAACAACTGCAAGTGATATCCAAACCGAAAGGGACAGAGATTTTATTTTTACAATAACCAGAAACAGTGAGTTTCACAGATCTGCTAGTTTGGAATCTATGAAAAAGCCCTCCCTTTTAAATCTTTTCTCCCAAGCTGCATTTATTTGCTTTCATCTATATCAAACTTAACCCACAGGATTTCAATAGGTGATGATCCCACCTCTATGCCATAGTGCTGAGCTTGTATCTGCTCCCTCCCTGTCCCAAACCTGCAGCACCAACACCTGCGCCAAGCCTGCACAAAATGCCAACAGCAGAGGCGTTGTGGCACTGCAACACCTGCACACCCTTTGTGTACCAGCTGCAGAGAGCAGGCCCGGTGTCGTCCATAAATAAGCGTGTAAGACTGCCGGGAGCCGGTGCATCCGCGCGGGTGAAGCGCACGCAGCCAGTGCAAGCCTGACGGGCAGGATCCGGGCAGAAGGAGGCTGATGCTGCTGGTAGCCACACTGAGTGGAAGCAAGAGAGCAAGAGAAAGATTTATACCAGCACAACACAGAGTCACCCTAGGGCCACCCACCGGTACCTGCTGGCATCAGTTTGCTTTAGCTTTGTAAACAGTCCTAATGGTCTCAGCCCTGGCTCTCCTGAGGCAGCGGAGGCCCTCACTTTCTCCTGGAACAGCTAATCCTGATGTGCACGCTGTGACTGCCTGGAAAATATCGTCCTGTGGCATGTTTTGGTGACATCAGGCTACGAATCCCAGTGCCCAAAACCCATGCTTATATGAGGGCTGCCTGTCCCAAAGTGGAAGGGAGAGAGGAGAGAGGGGAAAAAAACCCCAAACCAACCCCCCAGCACTCCCCTCTAGGGAACGTGATCAGCAGGTCCGATGCCAGGCAGTCCTTTCGCAGGCAGAGAGAAGTACGCAAGGACATTCTTAGATCTTTGCGAGAGCAGCTGCCTGGCAGCAGAGGGAAGCTGCCAAGTGGTGGGTGGTTGGTGTATGTGCTGGGAGAGGGGAAACTCAGAACGCATATTTGTGTTAGCGAAAACGCTGTCATTCTTCACAGTGTAAGCAAGAGGCTCAGCCCTGCCAATTCTGAGGCTGAAGGAAAAAAACATTAATTGGCACCAGGCACCTTTTTTCCACTACAATGCCCCACCTTGGCCCTCTGACTACATTCCAGTCCAGAATCAGTCCATAGATGCAAAGCAGACCATCAAGAGGGTAAAATCCCGCTGTTTGGAGTGGGGCAAATGAACCCACGGTGGTGAGGGAAAGGGCCATTTCTTAGTCCCCAGCTGTTCTGTCCCCCTTTCCGGGCTGCTGGGGCAGCATCACCTCTCCCGCTGCCCACTGTCTGCCATGACTCCTCTCCGTGGGCGTCAGAAAAGGCACGTGGTCTTTGTGACCGTTAAATGGCAGAAGGTTGCTATACATTAAAGCATAATTCATCTTAATGTAACTGAGCATGATGATAAAGCCCTGTCACAGATGGATGGGAATCTCCATCCCCCTGGACATCCCACGGGGACTGGGTAGAAGTCCAGTAATTTAGAGAAGTAACTCTAAATTAAAATTTGGACAAGGTTTGGTATTGCAAGCTCCAAGGTGAGCTTCCCTTGCAGGACATCTCTCTAGAATAAATCTGTCTTATAGATCTGCTTCTCTTGTAGTCCCCTGAGGTCAAGCCCAAGCAGCTTGACTTGCTCCCATTTCAGTAGGACAGGAGCCCATCCAGACTAGCAGTTGGCTCCTGCTGTACATGAAGCATTTGAACAAACTGATAACTCCTTCATCAGCAACTGCACTACAGACAGTGCAACCTCTATAAAACTGTAAGCACCAAACAGAGCACACTGGGACTGACTGTTCACTGTCACTTCTAAAATAAGACAAAGGTGGCACCAAATGAAACTAGCAGGTGGCAGATTCAAAACAAGAAAAAGAGAGTGATTCCTCACACAACACCTGACCAACCATGGAGCTCCTTGATGCAGGATTTTGTGGATGATACATGTTTACTTGAGTCAACTGGAAAAATTAACAGAAGAGAAATAAATAGATTTTACTTCTGTCTCTGGAAATCCCCGAGCAACAAGCCAAGTATTGCATCTGGCTCTGGGACCCCCCGCACAAGAAAGACATGGACCTGTTTGACTGGGTCCAGAGAAGGACCACAAAAGCGAACAGAGGGCTGGAACACCTCTCCTGTGAAGAAGGCTGAGAGAGTTGGCATTGTTCATCCTGGAGAAGACTCCAAGAAGACCTTGTTGCAGCCTTTCTATATATAAAAGGGACTTGTAAGAAAAACAGAGAGTGGTTTTTCACCAGGACTTGTAGTGATAGCACAAGGGGCAACACTTTTAAGCTGAAAGATGGTAGATTTAGATTGGATATAGGAAAGATATTTTTTGCTATGAGGGCGGTGAGACACCGGAACAGGTTGCCCAGAGAAGCTGTGAAAGCACCACTACTGGAAGTGTTCAATGTCAGGTTGGACAGGGCTTTGAGCAACCTGATCTAGTGGAAGATGTCCCTGCCCATGGCTGGTGGGGTGGACTAGATGAGCTTTAAAGGTCCCTTCCAAACCAAACCATTCCATGGTTCTATAATAAGTTGTTAGAAGCTGGAAGAATACTCACAGAAAGTATCATTGCTAACTTTTCTGCTATTATAATCTTTCATGAGCATCCACTCCTGGGTATTGAAAGAGACACAATATGATGCTCATGCCTGCGTTCTTTTCCTTAGGTTAGGATGGCCATGCTGCTTGGCGTAGCTAGGAGCCAGGAGGTGCGTGATTGTGGGATGTCGAGGGTTTGGTCTAAGCTGGAATCCACTATAGCTTTGCACGATCCTTACAGGTAGTGAGCTCCTGTAGCTCCATGAAGCTAAGGAGAGAGAGCAGTGACTCTGCATCACACGCAGTTAAACCCTTTGCCTGAAAACCACCAGCCTTGACATGAGCTTCAGGGAGATGCCTGTGTGCTCCGGCACCGTTCAGCAGGGAAGAGATCTCCCATAGGATATCACAGGATACTCTTCTCACGGCACAGGCTAACAAGCAGTTGGTTTCTTTCTGACAGTTCACGGAGCTCAGTTCAGTCCTGCTCCTGAGTAGTTTAGTTACAGACTTCACTGAGAGCCAAAGCAGTCCCATTTCTTTTAGGAGTGCCATGACAGCCCGTGCCAACAGGAAGCGTGTATCATCACAGAAGTAACACACAGCAAGTCTGCATCCCAGCATTTTGTGTTAAATTAACTGACAGGACTAAACTAAAGGCGCAATGGAAGCAGATTGTAACAGAGACAGAACAACAGCAGTCACTCCTCTATAGCTGATTTTCTAATTCAAAGAACAGATGGGAAGAGCAGCAAGGTAGCTCAACACAAGGAACCTTCAGAGGGAAAAACCGTTCCTACTCTAAATGTGGAGCAATTAAGAAATGTTGCAAGGAAACACAGTGGAAAGCAGACAAGAAAGAAGGAAAATTACAGCATTTCTTTGCCCCCTAAGGATCTTTTCTATCCAGTCCCACTTCTCAACCCTACATGTTTGCCTTGAGAAAGAGCAACACAGGTTTTTGTCCTCCACTTACCATACACCCATCCTACACAGATGACTTCAAAAATAGCCAGGAAGAGCAGGCATGTGCCGCTGGCAGCATAGTAGTCAAAGAGCTGGAAGATGTACATCCCACCCTGTCAAAGAGGTAGAGAAGAGAGAGTCATGGCAGGGCTATTCCATGCAAGGGAAAAATGACTGAGGCAAGCAGAAGAATAGCGGCAGAAACACAGGTGGGAGAAGAAGATGATCCTTCTTTTGGGGCTGCCCCCACTCTGTCTCAAAAAAGACAGTCAGGCCTGGTAGCAGGAGAGCATTTCATACCTGTTTTATGATACTTCTGGGCTAGGCTGGTTTTTATGTCCATAGGAGCAGAAGCCAGTTTGTTTGCTTGTTTTAAATCAGTTAGCAAGTTTGCAGCATGATTTAAAGTACCATGTAGCAGTGCAGAACTTTGCACCCAAGAAATTGGGATTACAAGGATCAGGACATTCATATACCTCATTTTAGCTGCATCCATGATTACATATTGCTCAAGGTCCAAGCCGTGTGACGGCAGAGGCATGTGGCTCCCCTGCTGCTTCTGCCTTCAAGCTGAGCCCTGCATAGTTGCCATCAGCTGCCTGTACAGGTAAGTGGATGGCTCCTCTGATACTTCCATGTGTTTTCTCAAAGAAAAAGCCCCTCCAATACAAGTCAAGCAGGTGCTTTCAAATAGTGCTGAAGGGCTCTAGACACTGCCAGAATAGCAGAACAGGTACCCCTTCATCCCATTACATATGAGATGACATCCTGCAATGATGGAGTAGATGTTTCCATGCGAGGGGGCATGCAAAAGCCGTGGGAACCCCTAACGCAGTTCCACTCAAAGCTCTCAATCACAGTGGGAGCTGCCTTCAGCCAATCCTTAGCCAGGATGCTGTTGGAGGATCATTCAGGAGTACCTAAGAGGTTTAGCAGGAATTAGCTGCTGCTACACAGCACATGGAGGCAACACAGAGGAGTGCGAAGACCCCCGCCCAAGGGGGAGGCTGCGCGCAGCCCCCTGTGCACCAGCACGCAGACAGAGGTGCTTGGCTCGTAGCTGCAGAGCGGGGCAAACTTCGTGCGCGTAGCATTGTACCGACCCAGCTCTGCTGCTTCTGGTCCTGGGGATCACAGGCTCCCCACTCGCTCAGGCAGGGTAACGGTGCCGCCATTACCCCCAGCCTCCCCTCCTGCTGCTCTGATCACTCAATGATCACTGCCCTTAGAAGAGCTTCTGCTTGTGCAGCTGAGCTCTTTTTTAGCAATCAGTCAGGCCTGGCATTTGCACAAAGCTGTATGTCAGGCAGCCTCTCTGGGCTGTGGGACCGTCTCTCTGGAAGGCTCCGTTATGCAGCGAGTACACTAGCATCACTCAGGGTAACAGCAGCACCAGCTGTGAGAGACACCAGCTAATGCGTTAGAAATGAAGGATAATTAACAGCATCAAAGATGAGCTTGATGTATCTAACCACCACTCCTCCAGAGCAGTTTAGCAGGGTTTCTGGTGCTCAGCTGTACCCCAGCTACTCCTTTCTTACCTCAGTGACCAGCAATAAGCCCAGCAGGTAGCATATGACTGCAATGGCCAGGATCAGCAGCTCCCGACGCCCCTTCTTCCGAAACACTCCCGGGAACATGTCAATAAGAGCTGTTACCACGCTTTCCACACAGACAAACTGCAGACAAAGACACATCAGAAAACCTGGTGTCTCCCCTTCCCCAAGCAAACGCTCCTTCTCCCTGTCCTTTTTTGCTCCAGCAACCCAAATCCTTATTTTTCTGTTTTCTCTTTTCATCTGTCTTGCTTCCACCAAGGGCCAGCTGCAACTCCTAGGTCCCTAAATACAGCTCAGCATATTGGTGTGGTCTGGTCTGGAGCTGCAGACCAAAGGGGTTAAAAGTACAACCCCAGGCTGGGCAGAGGAACTATGAGAAGGGCAAGGAATTGCCTCAAAGCTATCAGAGCATGTTGCTGCACAGCAGGAAAAAAAAGCAGGAATGACCAAGGGATGGGGAGGCAAGGGGCAGACTGCACCCATCAAGCAGGGCGAGGAAGCATCTGAGATGGTACAAGGAACCCTTGTGACAGAGGGGAGCTCACCGTGCCACCGTGAAGCTAAAGGGAGCCAAGTGGCTGAGAAGGCACAGCTCAGCCCTAGCATCAAGCACACCCCTCGTACAGCGGGACTGGCTGCAAAATATGCCATGACTGCCTGGGACAACCCAGTAGAGCAGGTGGCCGGGAGGGGTTGCAGGTGAATTGCTGGCTTTTGGGGCTGACTGTGGGGCAGGACGCCTGCTTATACATGGCTCTTAGTCCTGCAGTGTGTATCACCCATGGGATACATAAGAGAATATCAACCACTGCTGAGACAGCTCAGCCAGCATGAAGCAGAGCTGTAAGCGAGATGAGGCAGGAGGGGACCTTGCCCCGGGGAAATTGAGGAAAAAGACCTCATTCTCCAGGCACAGCGGCTGAGGGGCTGCAAAGCAGAGCCTGAGCAGAGCACCCCGCCTGGCAGGCACGCCGGGACACCCCTGCTCCCCTTGTGCCAGCATGCCAGGGTTGCACACTGCGCTCCACAGGGTGCTCTTCTGGGTTTTGCTCCTGGCGTAACAGGGGTGCAGAAGGGTAAGAAGTGGACACACCACCGAGGGGAGCACATGGGGGTTGCTCCGGTGAGATGCAGCCAGGGAAAACAGCCGCATTGCCCTTCCCCGGCTGCCCTGCTCTGTGCTGAGCCTCGCTCCGCAGCGTGCAAGGTTTTGGTGCTGGCACCGAGGTGAGAGGGGACACCCTCAGGTACACATAGGGAGAAGGATGCCAGAGAAGCCAGCATGTGTACCCACTAGCCTCCCATTGGTCCTGCCTCTGCGCACCCACAGTGTGAAAGTGTTGTGGACACTGTGGGAATGTATTTGAGGTGCCAGCAAAGCACATAACTACCTTATCTTCCCCATGGCCTTGGAGAGTGCTCAGGGTGAGGACAGGCACCTTGGCATTAGATGAGGAGGAGGTGTTTGCTGTACCTGGCTGTCCAGTCCCAAGAAGATCAGCATGAGGAAGAAGAGGCAGGACCAGAGCTGAGACACAGGCATCATCGTTACTGCCGTTGGGTACGCTATGAATGCCAGGCCAGGACCTGCCAAGAGACCGCAGGGTGACCACGTGTGCCCCCACACCATCGCCTGCCACCACCATGCTGCAGCACTAAGTCAGCTCACATTCAGCTTCAAAGCTCATCTCACCATGGCTCCCTGCTCACACAGGGCTGAAAGCTGTGGCAGGGAGCACCAGTGTTGCAGACCTTCGCTGCAGACACTGATAGATAACACTCTGGGCTTCACTTCAGAAAAGTCCCCTGGAAAAACCTACCTGATTCAGCCACTTCTGCAATAGGTACACCCTGCTCTCGAGCCATGAAGCCCAGCACAGAGAAAATGGCAAAGCCAGCAACGAAGCTGGTGGCACTGTTCAGGAAGCAGAGCATGATGCAGTCCCTGCAGGGAGGAGAACAGAGACAAACTGGTGTTTCCCACTGCAGAATGGGTCCACTTCAGATCATGTCTGTATTCAGCTTCCCCAGTTGGACAGCACAGAGCAAGGAATAGCAATGCTGCCCTTGAACTCCCTCAGAAGTAAAAAGCTCAGAACAGAGCCAATAATCAGCCTACCCACCTTGTACTTCACTGTTAAAGAGTTATAGGACTATATGTGGCACAAAGAGAGACATGGCACCACCAGTGGCTCGTGAATAGGATGCCACAATGATATACATAGGGACAGGGCAACAAAAAAGATGACAAGAGTCAAAAGAATAAGAAAAACAACAGGGAAAATGAGGAAAACAGCAAATTAGAAAAAGGAAGAGGTTGCAAAAGTAAACATAGTCAAGAAAGCAGAGCATCTGAAAGCATGAACAAGTACAGGGTCAGCAGGTCTGGTAAAACAGGGACTAATGGGTTAACAGAAACCCTCACCTGATGAAGGTTTTGTCTACACTGTCTTTATTAACTATGCTCAGATGGAGGCTGGAATGTGCCATGGCACTGGTCCTGAAAAGTTTCTGCACTTGCTCCCTGTGAAAATGGGGCACCAGTGTGAGCTAGCTGGGCTGGAAACCCCACACCCCAGGACCCTGCCTGCTATGGGGCATCAGATGCTATGGGGCAGTGTGGCCACCCCAGCACTACTGGGCCACCCAGAGCTAAGCTGCCAGTCTAAGGTACCTAAGGCATTAGAGGAAGGCGTCAGTGCACCAATCCATTGGTGTCAGATATATTTCGGGAGAGCCACGGCCATGGCAGCACCGATTGGAGAACAGAAGAAGAGAGACGATTGATGTCTCCTGAGTACCACTGCATTTCCCCATCCATGCTGGAGCAATATATGAAGGAACAACAAAGCCCCTGCTCCTCAGGGCTCTGTGGAAGGTGTGAGAAATGGTCCTGATGGCTTCATTCAGCTCCATGGATAAAATAGATCTGTAATCCAAAGGCAAGCAGGAGGCCAGACAGACGTGATTAGTTTCCTTGATAGGATCAACATACCACTGTCAGTCCATTACCCTGATGGTAGTAAAGCACTGGAGATGGGGGCCCAGCCATCATCTTTGTCCCATCTCTTCTGCCTAGCAAGTGACAGCAGAGCTGGCCATGCCACCCCTGCTCACTCAGCCTGTCAAAACAGCCCGTGGTGTCTCCACAGTGGCTGCAGACACTCTCCACTTTCATTCCTCCCCCTCGTCTAGTCTTTCCCATTTCCAAGCTGACTCACACAGAAGAGCACTACTAAAGCCATTTTGTGGAGCTCCTGTGTTTCCTCAGCCAGTCTCCATCCCTACACTGAGTCCTCTGCAGCTTCCACATCGACCAGTTCCTTAGTCAAAGCAGCATGACCCAAGGTCTCCCCTGGGGGCAGAGCTTGCCTCAGCTGCAGCTCTGTGCTGTTTGTCTCTGAGCAAGTTCCAGAAGTATACGAGGAGTCCAGGCTCCTTTTACCTGTAGCAGTTGTTCGTGTATTTGTTGTAGCTGCCCAGAGCTGTCAGACACCCCTGGCAGATGGCATAAGAGAAGAGGATCTGAGTGCCTGCATCCATCCAGACCTGGAATAGACAAGGTCAGTAGTCTCCAGAGCTGGCAACAAAATAAAACACTGGCTGTGCACTGTCTAGTCACAACCCCTCCATCCATGCAGAGCAAACCTCATGAGACAGAGAGGGGTTCAGTGGATGCAGAAACGGGGATACCTCTCTGGCAAAACTGAGCTATAGGACTGAAAGTCCACTAGGAGAAGACTCCTGAGGGGACCGTATTTTCACATGCCCAATCTAGTTGCCCACATCTCTGAGGCCGTGGTGCAGGGTGAAGGGCAGAAAACTGCCAAGCTGAGAGTTTTCAGGCCAGTTTTCAGGCGTGTCAGGCCAAAGGTGTTCCCCTTCGGCTTCGCATGGGAAAAGCTGAGTAGGCTTTTTCCTCCCTGTGGAGGAATCCCTTCACTCCATGTGTTTTGGGCTGAGCTGCAGCTCCACTTTTACACCCTCCCAGGGAAAGCCCTGAACTGCTAGCTAGCAAGCAGGCAGGAAAACAGCCCACCTTTCTGTTTGTCTGTGTGCTCCCTCTCACTCCCTTTTTCCTCTAAGCATCCCCCAGCTGCAAACATCCAGGCAGCTGCAATTTGGCAGCCTTCAAAAAATCCCAGCCTAGGCGCTGCTGCTTAAATTCACCCAGCACTCTCGCAGGGAGGCACGTACGTGGCAGCCCTTCAGGCACGGGCACACCGCTTTACACCAAAGCCCCACGTTCTGCCTAAACTCAGTAGCAGGATCTCTCACTCCTGCTATGCTGGGTTGCAGCAGTCTGGAAAGACCACGTCAGCTTTAGTTAGGCTGTGAAAGATAGGGAGGTTTTCAGTGAATAAGCTCTGACCATGAATAAAACACACTCAGCCCCAGTCACCACCCCCCTCCCACCAGTTATTTATTTTCATATTAAAATGCCATTTACGTTCAGCTGGCTCTTTGCATTCAGCACACCACAGATTTTGTATTGACAACACATAATTACATCTGAAAGCCATTTGGGGGAAGACAGTGTGTTTGGCAGCTGGTTTGGGAGCAGTTGGGGCTTTGGCTATCTGGGAAGATGCGGGAGGTAAGCTGGAACTGTAGGCTAAGCATATTGCTTGCCTGCCTCCACAGAAAGATTCGGTGGTGGAATAATTAGCAGCAGTATCATTTAAATGCTATTCCGAGGGGCGCCTGCATTAGCACCTCCCTGGGATGGAGTTGGCCGCCTGCACAGCTTTGCTGAGCCCACGTGGGGAAGGGAAGCAACCTGCTGCTACAGAGAGGAGCCTGGGCAGACACCCAGGGGGGATCCTCCATGGCGGGGTCCTGCCGCCTGCCCCACACAGACCTCGCGGGTGCTGCCCGCCTCCCGCCAACCTGGGCTACGCTGCGGGTCCTGGGTTTGGCTGCATCCCCCTACCCCAATCCGGACTTGCCCTCCCTGGGTATCCAGCATCACCGCCTTCCGGGAGCAGTTTCCACGAGTTCCAGCGAGCGGTGGCAGGGGCTGACACCCTGACCCAGGCGAGTGGGACCAGCCGCTGGCAAGGGTAGGGAGAACCTGCTGCACAGCCCGCGTTACCGCGTGCACTCGGTCTCTGCAAGCTCCCCGGGAGGGCTCTGCTGGAGCCAAACAAGGTGCTAACCAGGCCAGAAAAAAATGAAAAGCAGCAGACTATTTCCCCCTCCCCTTCCTTAATTATTTGCATTTAAGACCCAGCAAAACCATCTGTTATTTGCTGAATATTTCATATACTCTTCTGCTTTTGCTAAGCCCATGAGTGGAAATGCCCTAATATGCCTATATGCTGCAGACTCATGAGCAAAAAAGCTGTGCTCTGCAGGGGGACTAGATCCCTCCAGCTCTTTTAAGGAGTTCTCACTGGTTCGCTGGTCTCCCTTCAGAGAAGACAGATACATCCTCAGCTAGCAGCAGATCCAAGGGCCAGGCTGCTGGAAACCTTCCTGTAGCCAGCACCTGCCTGATCCCCACCCACCTGTGGGTCAACCAGCCTGGAAATGTCCGGTTTCAGGTAGAAGATGATCCCTTCGGCAGCACCCGGCAGTGTGACTCCTCGCACCAGCAGGATGATAAGCATGACGTACGGGAAGGTGGCAGTGAAGTACACGACCTGCGGGCGCAGGGAAACGAGAGGAGAGAGGGTCAGCAGGGAGGGGATGCAGGCACCATCTCATCTCATCTCCAGGCCCCCACCCCAGCAAACGTCCCTGGACTCTGATGTTGACTATAGCTGCTACTGCTAGCATAGAAGAGGGCTGGGAAAGAAATTAATCAAGGTTACATCTCACCGGTGATTTAGTTAATCTACATTTTGTTCCTCACCCAAGACTCTGCCACTGGTTGCTCTGCTTTATTTTCTCTTTCCAGTCAGTGCAATTTCCCTGCTCTCAAGCTGTTCTCTTTGTCTTTCTAGAGCTACAGAAGAAACCCAGGTCTTGTCCTGTTACTGAGTTTTAATGAGGAGTTATTAAAATGGTCCTATTCCCAGCAAGAGTTTTCCAAATTAAACAGCAACTTTTGCTGCTCAACCTGAGACACCTCTGAGGGGTCTCATTTCCAGGGATGCTCATGTGGCTCTCAACCCTTCAATGCCTCTGAGCTCACAGGTAATAAACGGGGGGCACCTCAAAGCCTTTAAAGAAAATAAGGACGTTTATTTTTGTAAAACCTTCGTTACATTTCTTCTTGTGCGTGATGTAAATAAATATTAGAGTAGAATTAATCATCTCTAATCCATTGCCTAATGTACTTTTTTTTTTTAATTTGCAAAATATCCATGAGCAAGTTGCAACTTCCTAACATTTATTTATTATTAAAATTCATCCAAATAATGTAAAGGCTTCTTTACTGCATGGATTCTTAGTGAGGGGCCTGAAATGACATCTTTTCTGCTTAGCAATAATTGGTCAAATAAGTCACAGTACATGGCATTTTTGCTGTTCCCTGACTGAATGAGAATGTGAGCACTTTTTGACACAAGTACTAAAATCTACCTTCAGAAATCACTTCTGGGGAACATTTATACACATCAGCTGAATGCGTGAGGAAAAGAAACATGGAAAGAGCACAAGAGTGGGCAAAATGAATAAAAGAAAAAGGCTTTTAAAGAAAATGAGTCTTCATGGAGTTATTTGAAATTATTTTCCTGACGTTGCTATTGTTTCTTTAAGTTTGGACTCCTTAAATCACAGAAGCATAAACACAAGGGTCTGGCAGGGTTATGCGATTAGAGCAGCCATTCAGTCAAGCACAACATCCTGTTTGCTCTGCAGCTGTTGAACAAAATTATGCACCTACTCAAAATTCCTGGGACCTCCCTACTGCTTATCCTAATAGGTAGTCAGTGAGGAAAATGAAGGAAGGAGCTGATTTTTTTGACAGTGCTCCTGTAAAATTTAAAACGACTACCTGCAGAGAAGACTCTGATTTAGCCTGACCTGTGGTATGTCTCGGGACAGAAAAACCCACCCTGTATTGCTGCACCATGTCCATAACAGCTGGTTGGTAGAAAGTAAGCCTTGTATCCTAAAACTTGTAATGGAAAAATCTTCTCTGGTCCCAGGAAAACCATTCCAGCAACCACCTGCACTCACTGTTTCCTCTCACTTTCTGGTTTGACTTTGCCAAACTCTATCAGCCCAACCAGACTGACTGAACTGCGTTAGCTTTCTGCTTGTGCAAGCAAGCTCTGCACACCAAGGCAGCACGAGGCAAGGGAGAGACTGGGTGGAGAGGGCTGAGAGCTGAAGGGAACCTGGGATGACTTAATTACACTCCCATGTGGATCAAACAGCCTCTCAGACCCAATCTCCCAAGATCAGAGTGATACCTCTTGTGAAGATGCCACTGTGGTATTCAAACCAGGGAGCATCAGAGATTTAAGATTTAAAATGTGGAGCATCCCTCTCCCTGTAGATGTGGAGTCTGGGTCTCCCTCCTTGAGAAATGGTGGATAGCAGGTCAGCACCAGCAAGAGCCAGAGTCATCAGCAAAGACTGGGTGAAACCTAGTAAGCAGAGCAAGCTATTGTCTTGCTCTGTTAAAATGAGTGCCCAGGGCAGTTTAAAGGTGGGAGATGGGATTTGACACTGAAACATGGTGTCCAGTACTACAGAGAACATCTGCCAATAGTAGAGATAGTGATTTGAAGGAAGAAGTCTGCTGCAGCAATTGGTTCCCCTCCCTTTGCTATTGGGATATTCCCTGGACACCCACAAGACCCAACCATCATTAATGACCCAGTCATCTCATTGCAGCTACAGGAAGGAAGGTGGTCCTGAACAAGTCAAGGCCATAGCAGCGTCCCTAACACCCACCCCAAGGCATCACACACACCCATTCACTCCAGAAGGATAACCAGTCCTGGTTATCCTATAGATAACCTGGTCTACAGGATCAACATCAGGAGGGAGCACTTGACTCCAGCCTCACTAGCAAAATGCAGAAAGTGACCCACTGAGCCAAAAACTGCAGAGCCAGGGAGAGCACAAAGACACCTCTCCCACCCCAAGTATTTTGCAGGATAAATAAGCAGGAAAGATTCATATCTATTCACTGAGCTTGTCTGTCCCTAGGGGCAGCAGCTTGTCTGTTTTGCTCAAGGGTTTAATTATTGCCAGGGGTAGGAAGTTGGCCACTGCAGAGGATCTTGTTAAAAACACCAGCAAGCCACACCAGGACAACACACTGGTGAGTGGATGATTCCCAAGGGCACTTTGGAAGTATTCATCAGCCACTGTGGGTATCTGCAAGGGGAAAGGTGACCCAAGGCTCCCCTCAGTTCCCAGGTCTTTCCCTGTTCGACCTACTCTTACTCTTCCTCTTATGGGCCAAACACAACCAGTGTAAATCAGTATGGCCCCACCAGGTTTTAGGTTAGACTTTGGTACTGTGTGTCTCCTGCCTCTACTTCACGAAGAGGGAAAAGAGATTGGGGAAGAAATGTAAGATGGGTACAAGGAGGCTTATGGACCAGGAGGACAATCTCCATTCCTACTTTGCCTGTGGACTTGACCCCTTTCCAGATGCAGAAGTAGCAGACGATCCACGCCAGCAGGAGACACAGAGCCAGCTCCCAGCGCACAGTGCCCAGTTTGTGAATACCATCCGTGAGCCCCAGGACTCGCTTCCTGCCAGTGCCCAGGGACAGGGAAAGAAGCATTAACACCTCAGACCCCACTCATCCGTACAGATCTTTCCCATGTTACCCCATCCAAAGAGTTAACAGACAACACATCTGCCCAGGGCTTCCAGCCACGAGAATCACCCCAGCTCTGCCTAGGGCTCCCCTCTCTGTCATTCCTGTTGACGCTGCTCTACCACATGTTGTAGCTGGCCCGAGCCCTCCCACTCTTCAAGCCCATGGCACTGTGCCCGTCAGACCCACACAACACAAAAATCACCACTTGCTCCCCATTGCTCCCCCACCCTGGCAGCTGCCAAGCAGACACTACTCAATCTAAAGCAGGCCACCAATGCCATCATCACCCCATGGCTGCTGCTCCTCCTCTGGCCTCCCCATATACTACAGACACCTTATATATAAGCATAAGTGGCCTTTATGATTCCCATGCCATTCCTTCAGCCTCATTCCTTGAAGACTCACCATCATGAAGGTGGGCCACACAAGAGCTCAGCGCTGCAGCTCATGCAGTCCCCAGAATCCCAACGCATACTTACGATTCCTCTGCACACCCTTCTCCAAACCAGTCCCCTCAGGGTCCCCTTGCCCTTGCAACCTCCGCAGAAAATCTGAACAATCATTTCAGAGGGGTCACAGCTCTCACTAAATAGTATGTGCAAAGAATAGTGCAGGAGAGGGTGTCCAGCACTGTGCAGACTCTTTCTGCACCCATGGGCGTGCATCATCTTCTATGTGCCCTGTGGTTGCAAAAGGACAAAGGACACTCAACCCTCTCAGAGGCACTTCAGGAGCCATAAATGGGGAAAAAAAAAAATACTGCTGAATCTGAGCCCCTGGCACCCTCTTCTTTACGAGGGCATCCTCAGTTGAGTGCAGAGAGGTAGTGTGGCCCTGGCAGACATTTCAACCTCTCCAGACTGCAGTGATGACCCTCTCTGGGACGCTGTCTGGCCTGCTGCAGGACCCCTCCATCAGAGGTGTTTTGCTGCCTCCAGCCCCATGACCAAACTTCCTCAAGCCCTTCTCTGGCCTCTCACACATGTGCCTCAGATCCCCGCTCTCCAGGGATGAGTGTGAGCAGCCTGATGGACCACTTCCCTTAGGCACCAAGCAAGACATGGTCAGAAGAAGGGAGAAGGCAATTTTGTCCCTTTCTGTTTCACTGTAGAGGAAAGTTCCATCCTCCCTGGCCTCTCATGCTTGCCTGCCAACAGTAGCCTGCAACAGCCAACACAAGTATCCCCTGCTTACAGTAAGTCCTCATCTTCTTTTGGTGCCTCTTTATGTGGCCACACTTACCCAGGCATCTCAGTGCCAGAAAGGGAACAAGCCCGTGCATGTGTGCACACAAGTACCCTTGGGCAGGCACACTGCGAGCAGCCTTTGGGGTGTATCTAGCCCTCATGGCCCTGGGCTCTGGGCCAATCTCCTTGGCAGCTCAGTGTGTTGTGCTCCCCATGTTCAGGTCTGACATGTGGCACCTCTCTTGATCCTACAGAGGTGCACAGTCCTCTGCCTGGATACTCCTACAGCTGCAGCCTTTGGATGAGAGAGGAGTCTGAACAGAGGGAAAGCAATCACGTACTCCCAAAATTCAATCATTGGGGAGGTGGTGTTTGCAGGCAAGGTCCTGTTGTCCAGGCTGGAGCTGTTCAGAATGTCCACACAGAGATCTACCAAAAGAAAAGGAAGCTGATGAGCCAGAGAAATTCTCCAAGGCTCCTCCATGAGGGATGCTCCTTCCTCTCTGTACCCTAACCCTCGCTCTGGCAGCATATAGACCCTTCACCTTGTGCTATAGAGCATCTCATTAAACTCTTGCATCTCATTAACCATCCCATTAAACTCTGGCTCTCCCCAGCTACGAATCCCAATCCAGCAGTAGCCAGAGGGTTTCAGGAAGGGGAGAAGGGAAGGAGAGAGCAAGTCCCTGCCAAATGGAAACGAGATGGCTGCAAAATATAAATTATTGAGGGATAGCCACTATGAGTAGCCAGGACAGAAAATCCCATTCTCCTCCCACACCACGCACCATTCCCTGGCCACACATACATGCATATGTTCACACATGCCACAGATGCCTTCATGTTCCACCCTGCCATCCCCAACACTGTGACATAGCATGAAATTGCTAAAAACAGAGGAGATGCCACACATCCAAGAAATGCACCTTATCTTGCATTTGGCAAGCAAAAGACAATCCACTGGAAAACCAAGGAAGCCCAGCGCTTGCTGGGAAGCTTCTGCCTGTTTAAAGAAGATCTGTGGCTTTCCTTGCAAACAAATCCATGCTGAGGGAGCTGAAGGAATCAGAACAGCTCTATAAAAGGCTGGTTACTGCTGCTGGCATGAAGGGTCAGAGGAAGCTGTGAATGCATGGCCCATGGGGTGCAGAAATTTAACACACCACAGAAATTAATCATCTGACCCAAGACAAAAAGTGAGGGAACGAAGCGGCCACCAAAGCTCTTTCCAGCCTGGCTTTCCAGTGAAAGCAAAACAACCTGTTCAACATGGTAAAAAAGGCCTGTCAAGGACATCAGATCCATGAGGATTACTTCACATCTACCCCATCTTCCCAGGCACAGCCCAAGTGCCTTGAATAAAACCAAAGCCAGGTCTTCTCTGTTGGGCACAGTTACGTAAACTGTGGGCATGAGGAGATGCCAATGAAATGGTATAGAGACTTGTATGGACATGATTAGACCAGAAAAACAGTGCCTTTAGAGTTTTGTGTTACAGGTTCCTGCACTTGGGAGACATGCACTGGCAAAATCCTTCAATGCAGGCTTGGTCTGATTTAGCCAAAAGCTGAGTGCACAAATGAAACTGTTTAGTACAGCAACTGTCCCAGTAACTCTGAAGGGATGGGGTAGAGTCAGGGAACCGTAGGATGAATGGTTTTACCAGATCTAATGAAAAGCTCCTGCCCCGTGAGGAGCAGAGACTCTAGATTGGCTGGAAAACTCTCCCAACCCACCTAACTCTCCCGCTTGCCAGAAAATGTGAATTTTTCAGTGAAATCTCAAGGTGGAAATAGTTTTACTGTTCCCTGCTGCTAGGCATAAAGTCATACCACTCACTCTTCCTGACATTTGCCCATGGTGAATGAAGACAGTCGCTTTTGCAGGGTCCCTAACAACATTGCAGCTCATGAGAGCTTTTTATACGAAAAAAATATTTTCTACAAAACCCAGATAATTTCTGGGAATTGGGAAGGAGCTAGAAACCGACCAAGGAAAGGTGTACCTGAGTTCCAAGGGTTATTGCAGCTGGCCCATGGTAGCACCGAAGTGAAGGAGCTGAACAGGTAGAAGAGTGCCCAGGACAGGATGATGATGTAGTAGATGTTCAGATAGCACTCAATGACTTGTGAGGCATATCCAATTCCTGTGAAGGAAAGTAAAGGAGGTGAGGATGGGGCTGCCAACCAACTCCCAACACGTCACGCTTAACCCCAAACGAAAACACAGACCATGCCATGGTAATAAGGGTGTAACACCAACCACATGGCTCACTAGAGAACAGGGAAAGACTCAGGGAAGGAGAAAGGATTTTGTGACTGTGCATGCAGACAGGAAACATTGTTGGTATCTCTAGACAGGTCTATGGTGGAACGGAGCAAAAATCTTTTGCTGATGGGAAAACTTTTTTCTGACCACTACAGTGCTACTGCATTACACTGCCTCTCCTGCAGGAAAGCCAGCTCTAGCCTTTAAAGAAATGCAGGTGAGTTTCTTCCTTCTGGAAAGACTCAGGCAAAAAAGTTTCTCACAGCTGATGTACATCATGCATGAAATACGGTGTTGGGGCAAAAGTATAGACTTAGGAGCTGAGCTCTGGTCTTGGGTCCTGCTTATGCCCATTGCTCACTAAGACATCAGAATGGTAATTGGGTCAGAAAGGCCCAATTCATCTGTTTAGAACTGGTTGCCAGTGCCCTTTGAGATGCCACTGCTGTCCACCTCCAGGGCCCATGTCAGAGCACAGGGGTCTCCAGCACAGGAGGTCCCGGACTCCTCAGGGAGTTTCAAATAGCACTGCACACTTGTGCTTGAGCAAACTAACCAGGCCTTTAACCTGCCTGAGCACAGGTTTCTCTGTCTGCAAAATGCGGGTAACAAGCTCTCCTCTGGACAGAAGAATTGTGGACGTTAAATTCACTGACATATTAATGTCATTAAACAACCTTCCCTCGGGCCCCAGGAGTCCTGGTTCTTATACCTGTGCCTTAAGCACCAGTCCAGCCCATCTCCGGGCTGTCAGACCGGTGTGTGCAGTGGGATGCCCCTTAGTTTGCAGGACGCCAGCCTGCAAACGCTTCCACAGCAGCCCTGGGCACAGCGATGGGCAGGGAAAGCCCCATAAGCCAGCCAGCCTTCCTCATCCTCTTCTCTCTTCAGTATTTGTCCTGGACTACATGCAGGTGTTTGTGTATTAACACTTCCATCCTCCTCCTCCTCCTGCTTGCTGGCCATCCTGCTTCTCCTCGCTCCTGGGCTCTGAGCATCTCAAAACAGAGTCTGTGGCTCGGCTGGACCAGCACAGCCCCCAGCCAGCACCACACCCCCTCAGTCCCCTGCGGGGGCTCTGGGCACTGCCCCTGCACACACAGCAGTCACCAGGAGTGATAACAGGGCTGGGAGAGAGAAGAAGGGAGCGAGAATAAAGAAAGGAAAAAAAACCCAAAAAACAGAATAACATTTCCAAAAAAGACTCTGAGGCACTAATTGTTAGAAAGTGCTGCCAGCAATTCCCGAAACTTGACTCACCTTCAAAGATGGGACAGATCTTCCTCCAGGCAGTGACCCCTCCCTGGCTGGTGTACTGCCCCAGTGCAGTCTCCAGGAAGAACAGAGGGATCCCACAGGTGAAGAGGAAGATGAGGTAAGGGATGAGGAAAGCTCCTGCAGAGAGGGGCAAGATGCTGCCTCAGGAACCTCTTTAAAATCTTATCCCCACCACCTCTTACCAGGTTACCTGGGGCCACAGCTGGAATCAGCTAGATAAAGACAAATATTTCTCTGAATTAACTTTGGAACCTCAGCTAAAAAAACCCCAATGTCTCCAACACCATCATTTCTCAGAAAAAAATACAAGTGTGGTCTGTCTTGTGCTACTGCAGTACTTGGACTTGGCCAAAGCCTAGAGGTAAGAAGCAGCCAGGCAAGGGGGAAAAACAAGACAGCACTGGAGAAGTTCTCCC
>NW_010539822.1:83117-99157 GCF_000687285.1 Phaethon lepturus
AGCAGGAGTCAGGTGAAGGAAAAGGAGTCCTCGTTTCACATAACCGCATTTATTCTGCCTTTCTCGGGAGTCACAGCAAAACTCCCACTTGCCCAGAGGTTATAAACCTGGAGGCTGGTGACATTTCTTGGTAAGTATTAAATTTGCAGGAATATAAATTTGCTTGAGACAGATTTCACGTCAAATTTGGAAAGCAGTTTACACCAAAAGAATGGAAATAGGGGAAGGGCAACAGAGTATCTTTCCAGCATCTTTAAAATGAAAAACTTTAACTTCTCTCTTCAGATTTTTTTTAATTAAAATATAGAGACATGTCTTAAGAGAAATTAGCCTGAAATAGCCCTTAAATTAACCCTTGATGAAATGGAAGAGGAAGGGGAGAAAGAGCAGTTTTTTCCCAGAAACAAGGACCAACAAAAACAATGCATCAGAAAAGACAAACAACACCAAAGAAAAAGTTTTTGTTGTTCAGATGCCTGAACTTTTTTTTCCTTCTTTTCGGTTCTGCTGCCAAACCAAAACACCCAATACTTTCACTGCTCTGCTCAAAACTGCTCCCGAGATCTCAGTTTCACTGCTGACCTTCCTTCTATCATCTCATAGCGTTTCTCCCCATCATCAGTATAGGTTTTCAACACTTTCACGCCCCTCCAAACAGCCCAAGGTACCTGCCTTCCTCACTGGAACAACTGTTGAAGTCTTGCCATCCCATACAGGAAACTTTTGGTCATGAGTACCTTCAACAGCCAATGCCTGGAGAGAATCTCAGCTGTTTGCAACCAAGATGAGGACCCCTTTCTCAGCTGAGCCAGATGTCCCCCCGGCCCTCTCCTGCCCTGTCAGCAAAGGCATTTGCACTGAAATTCCTTCCCATGACAATTAGCAACTAGGAACATTTCCACTTGTTTTTAAGCCAATAATGTTACAATAACAAGCAACATCCAAATTTCCCTGAAACACAGCTGTGCCATAGCTGCAGGGCTCCTGGGGCCAGAGGGAGGGAGGCTGCTTCACAGCGTCAGTTCAGGTTTGCAGAGCAAGGAACGGGAACTGCATGTGTTGAACTAGAGGCAGCTGCTGCTTTCGGTGCTGCAAGGCATCTACCTGTGTGCCAAATCTGCAAGACAGCTTTATTATCCTGCACACAGATGAGCCTTTCAGCAGGTCCCAGACCCTCTCCTCTGATACCATTTGTCCCAGAGGCTGGTCCATTTTGGTCTCTGATTAATGAGGACTTCCTTACACCTCTACTGTCTTGCCTGTCTTAACCTTCCCAGAGCAGTTACCATCTGAAACTCCAGTTGTGATCTCCTCCCCAGTTTGCTGCTCTGTTGGAGGAGACTCAGCCTTGAGAAGGACCCCCAGAAACAGACCCTCTTTCCTGACAAGTCAAGTTTAGGATGCTGAGCAATTAGATCAGATTTGAAAGTGCAACCATAGATAAGTTTACACTCAGTTGCTTTACAGCAAGTTAGCACAACCATTTTTATGACATCTGTCTTTACAGCTTTATAACTATCTATCTCGTACATCTGAAGGTGGAGAAAGGTGACAGGACAGCAGTCTCCATTTTGGGTCTGGGTCATGGGATATTTATAGGTGGAAAATGTCTTTTTTGCAATTTCAAGGACTTTTCCAGTGGTGAGAATACCTTTGAGTGTCATGGAAAAGGCAGTGCCTTGTCTTGTACTAGTCTGTTGACCATCTGGTTCCCTAGAGCACTAGAGAGAGAAACGTACCTTCTACAGTAGTAGCATACTTTCTGCAATGGCAGTGTGAGAGCTGTGGGGGAAGGACCCTCCCGTCCTAATCTTTCCTGAGCCTAGCCTTGTTGGCCTCTGAATCACAGCCTTAGATATGCCAAAGTAGTTTAATTTAAAAAAAAAAAGTTATTCAATAGATATCTAAAATGAACAAAAGTAGCCTTTTCACATACACTGATTAGCATACAAATTGCAAGGACTACTAACAACCAGATACCATAGGCATAAACTATGCAAAGATATCATCTGAGCTCAGGAGGGAATTTTCCATGCAAAAACCATGACTTCTCTCTCAAAGCATCACTGTAGAATGGGCTGTTCAATCAGATGCACCACTAGCGTTTACTAACCCATGCCAGTCTGACTTGCCTTTGGTGCCTGCCTCCAGTGCCAACCATCAAAACCTCAGAGAAGGAGACTGGAGGATCTGCTAGAAACCATCCCAGGTTCAAGAAAAACTCCTTCCATTTTCTTTAACCATCCTTTTCTCCAGCCCCTATTTGGTTCAGAGAAGACATTGTATTGACTCCTGCTTGATTTGGATAAACTCCAGTAGCAGTGCAGGGGACAGGAATTTGGTAGTACTGGGATGAACAACAGCTGAATCACTCATCCATTGGTGACAGCTCACAGCACCTTGGGAAAGGCAGGCCTTTGTGGCATGGTCTGCAGAGAAAGGAAGATTAAAGTGGGGGGAACATGCAAGTCCCAGTGTGTTATTTCAAGGTGTCTCTAGAGTACAAGAACAAGAGAGAAGTTATTGTTGTATTTGACATGTAATTTATTATTCCTCCTTTTCTTTTACAAAGTTAAATTTTGATTCACCAAGGAAAGTTAGTGACAGTCAATTATTCCCTTCCTCTTTCCCAGTTTCATTTTATTGTTATGAGAAAGTTTAATTTTTAACCATATAATGACCTTATTGCAGTGTTGGAAAAGGAGAGTCATGCAAGAAACAAAAGGAAAGGGGAACGAACTCTTCCTGGGGATGGATTTCCCTAGCAGTGGGTTGACTACTGGGAGAAATGTTCCCTGGGGAAGAGGTAGCAATGTCCTTCTTCCTGTCCTCTGAGAAAATCCTTCACCTGCATGTTCTCAAAGATGGTTCTTCCATCTTATATTTGCCTATATGACAAGCCAAGGAGTTTCAGTGTTGGGTATCTGGTACCCTCCCTCATTTCTGGAACTGATTGAGCTGTACTGATGCATTACCGCTTTTCTCTAATAACCACAGGGCAGCCAGTCGTGTGAGAGGAGCTGGTGGGAGATCAAGTGCCCTGGAGAAGGAAGCGGGCACCCAGGTGCAAGGAAGGGAGTTCCAGGCCTTGGCAAGAATGCCGGCACCATCAAAGCCTTTCCTCCTCTGTAACAAGGGCTTGAGAGAGGTGGAGGTGACACAGAGAATTGGTGGAAAATTGGTGGAAAAAGAGAATTATGTAAAGGAGGTTGCTGTTGGCTTTTTGACCACTCACAGTTTTCTGATGGTTTCAGAAGACCATCTGTCTCTCAAGATGCCTAAGAGAAGAGTTACTAAAGTTCAATTCAGCATCCAGACTTGGGAGAGCTGTTTTGAGAAACAGTACCTGCTGGGGAACTAGATTCACCCCCCAGTGCTGTTCCTCCCAGTTTTGGCAGGAGCTAACTTACTGGAGGACAGCGCAAGGGAGTGCATGTAGGGGCACATGAGGCACTTGAGAAATGGGTCCAGGCATGTGTGTATCTCTTGTCATGCCTACAGACCTAGGACAACTCACGCATGCTATGAACTTACCACCACCATTCTTGTAGCAGAGGTATGGGAACCTCCACACGTTACCCAGACCGATGATCTCCCCAGCCACAGACAGCACAAACTCCATTTTGCTGCTCCACTGGCCTCTCTCTTCCATTTCCTCTTTTTTTATCTCTTCAGGAACTGCGATGGCCCCATTGGGCTCTCCTTCCTTAGCTGCAGCTCTTGTCATGGCTCTGTGGGACAGAGGAAAAAGAGAGCATGGGACATAGGGAGCTGCTGTGGGACGTGCTTGTGGGAAGAGGAGAGAGGGGACCAGTCACCACAATGGATGTGTTCCTAGTATCACCATGAGGTTATCCTCATCCTTGGGAAAATGGCTTATTTAGCATCAGGATGAAGCATTTTCCCCAGGCCATGTCTGTGGGACAGAAAGTCTGTTCTGAAGGGACAAACGAAAGGTCACTGGTCAGGTGAGAAGGAGTCACCTGCATCATCCCTCCACTGGACTCACTCCTGAATTCATCCCTTCCCCCCACAGCACCCTTCCTCATCCTTCCCAGACCACCAGCTTTACTGTACCTCCATCTGCCCCTCTGCACACTGACTAAATGCTCTGCATCTCCTGGAAACTTGGCTGGGACTTTGGAAATGGCAGTCAGAGGAAGAGAAAAGGAGCTGGAGCTGAGGCAGGAGTTTCCCCTCCCCGTGTGCTTTCCACAGCAACTGTCTCCTTCTGAAGTGGTTTTAGAGACCAGGGTAGAAATGTTGCAGACTAATAGTCTGAACAAGAATGGACGGCCTACCATCTTATTTCATTGCCAGAAGCGCTGTCTTTGACTCCTTGGACACCATGTTACACTACCATACAGCCTGCCACCTCAGCAAAATGCACACACACTTATTTGACTGAGGCTCCCTTCAACAGCAAACAGGCATGAGCAACAAATGTCCCCCCCATGCCCAAACCTGCAAAGAATACAGAGCAAGGAGACAAAGCCCCTGGGATTAGCAAAAGGACCTCAAACTTGTGAGGTGTTTCAGGTCAGGGCAGGGGTGTACTAAGATTAGAGAAGCTCAGTTATTGCAGTGAAAAGGCCAGTAGAAAAAAGCCCAACTATGAACACAGAGCGATGTCACTGTTGGAGGAGGCACATTGAACGTGGCTGCATCTGTAGGATGGTACAAGGAAGACGTTCTCCGGTCTATACTAAATCCTAAGCAAAGTTACTGGCTGCTTGTTACAAGATAAAATTTTCTATCATACACAAAGTCCTTTAACTGGTTAGTTAATTTAAACCTAGCCAAAATTCAGAGAGACAAATTTTAATGTTCTTGTTAACATTTTCGTATCGGTTACCAGCATTTGATTATGCAAAGAAACTGAAGTGTGGAGAAAGCTCCCTTTGACTTAGCTACAAAAAAATTCTCCTCAAAAGCTTGGTCTAATGTTACCTAAGGGAGGGATGCCCATGTGAGTCCAGCCAGAAAGCACTGAACTAACATGAGCAGGGTAGCTCACAAACTATGCCAGGGAAGCCCTAACTGTAGCTGCATCTCGCTGGTGGCATTACTGAGCAGAAGCAGGCCTTTGAAGGGGTGATTGGCATCGTCAAGAGATACACACTTCCATGTTGGGATTAGGAAACTACACTGGAAACAAGCCTCTCCAAAGCAGCAGCATCTCTGCTAAAGACTTCTGTTCCTATCAGCTGCAAGTGCTAAGAAATCAGGACTTTATCCTCTCACATTAACTTACAGATTCGATTTGCTGGTGGTGTGATAGGTTTTTTAATAGCACATCTATCATTCCCTCCGTGCCTCCTAAGGGGACATCCTCATCTCCAGGGAGCATCAGGGACAGAAATCTGCATCAACTACGCTACTTAACTCTTCTTCCTCTGCCCCCAGATCTGCTCTGGACCACATAAGCTTGCTCTTTCCCAGGCGAAGTCCAAGCATGGCTCTGGAAGTGGCTTGGTCCAGGGACCTCTCCCCATCAGCACAATGAGCAAGACCTCACCATGCCTGGTGCCCTCTACCTGATCAGACCACCAAACCTATCAATCAACCTTTTGCACCAGGATGGTACACCAGGACCAGGATAGCAAACCATTCCCTCCCTCCTCGTGCCTAGTCTCTCTCCAGTCATCTCCCTCTGGGCTAGCATCAGGATATGAGCCATCTCATGGGGAGCAGGGGCTACCAGGGAGTCTGAGCTTACTGGCAATATGAGCAAGTGTGGTCCTAACATCAAACTGGCCCAGTAGCCTAAACACCATGGCACTTGTTTTGGTGTAGTTTTCAATGAGGCAAGGGAGAAGCAGGAGCAGGAACTGGTTGGCCATGCCTGTGCTTACTCCACACAAACCAGCATCACTACCACTGTGTCTCATTTGCTTCTGTAAGTTTCTCAGCACAAATGAAATTATTTCCTAAATGCTAACCCTCTGGATATATCAGGCCCTGGAGCAAAGAAAGATGCTTGCATATGAAAAGACAACTTTTATTGAATGTTCATAGCAAAGCAAGCAGGTTTTGGCACAAGGCATGTTTCTTCCCTCTGCCATTCAAAGAAAGGAAACCAGATCTCACAGTGTAATACACCAATTGCTCTCTAAATGCCCAGGGCAACAACAGTCTTTGTTCCCCCATCCGCCTTCATGCTGAAGGGCCCATCCTATTCCCTTTGAAATCGACAGCAGATTTCCACTGCCTCGGAATGCAGAGGGCTGAATCCCATGCAAGGCATTAACACTGCCTTTAGTAAGAGGGGCTGCAGCAAGAACAGGGGAGCATAAACTACGGAGGGCAGTCAGGGGTCAGCAAAGACCATCCTCCTGGCTATATAGCTGCCTCTTCAAAAACATTGCAGAAAAATTCTGGTCCGCTGTTTGAGAGTTTAATTTTAGAGTTATTTCCAATAAGGGCTTACACATGGGCAGTATCGCTGTGAGCACAACCAGTTTCAGTGTCACATGCACCAGGGCACTAAGGAAGCAACCTCCGTTTTTGCCCCAGCCCTTGCCCTTTATGGTCTGTATGCCAAAAAGCATGTATTTACTGGTGTGCCTTGCACCGCCCCAAATCCACCGTGTACTATAGCATGTGTGGATCTACGCTTGAGTGTGCTGCTGAATCAGTCCTCCAACAGGCTTATACAAACCTCTAACCCCACATTTAAAGAAAGTGATGGCAACCCAAAAATCAAGGCACACATCCTAAATGCTGGCCAGTGCAGAGGTAGCAGCTCTGCAGCTCACCAACAGCTCACCAGCACAGAGATGTTCCCATCACAGCTTTGCTCACTTCACTTAGCTCGCTTGCTGGGTTGGATCAGGAGATGGAAACATCAGGTCCTCTTGCCAGTCTTTTCTCAGCTTCTGAAGCCCGGGCAAAGCCCCTTTCCCCACTGCCTGCCTGCAGCAAGCCTGCCAGCTGGCTAATCAGTTCATTCAGATGCTGCAGCACAGCCTCCTCATCTTTGAGAGGAGCAGAGCTCCACGCACTGTCAAATATGAGAGAAAAAATATCACATACTTAATGAAATGTGTTTGATCTGCCAGAGTCCTTGGCACGTTCCAATTTGCTGCAGTCCAGGGCACATTATCAAGCACAGTGATGCTTAAGTCTGGGCTTACTGAGGATGTCATGAGAAGCTGACAGGAGAGGGCTTCACTAATTCTTTGCTTTTATTCTTTTAATGCAAGGTAGATCCAAGAGCCAGCCTATTTCTACTAATATTTGTGGTTTACCTGGTTTCGTGTTAGACTCGTTTCACACAGAGGCAGGGGAAGACCACACTCAGGGAGTCACCTCTTCTCACCTCACCCCGGCAAGGGAACGCTTCAACCCTGTCACCAGCCTCCACCTCAGGGATACCTGGACCAGGGCTTTGACCCTGCGCCTGTCCTCTGATTCCAGAACAAGCCAACACGAAGGACGGAGGCTGGGACGCTGCAATGGGGAACAGGGCTGGGACAAACACAGACCAGCCGGGGAGATGTGCCACTTGTGGCTTCATTTTCGTATTTTAAAATAGGAAATGAATTGGGAAATGAACTGGAAAGCACCCCAGTTACGGAATCAAACCTTTTCAACTGGGTACAGGGGGCAAATTAAACCAGTGCCCAAAGTTTTGGCCCTTCATGCCGCGAGCTTCAGCTTCTCCCTTCCCAGACAAAGCGACACACAGCATTACACTTCCCCACTACTTCCCTCTCCTCTTTGCCTGCTGTTTCTATGCGAAAGCCTATTCACACACCTCCTGGCTCTTTTCCTGAACATCTAGTCCTACTGTGCCCCTGCCCCGTATGTTCTCAGGCCAGATGGGGACTCAAATAACTTCTTGTTTCCAGCTAGGAACAATTTGACTCTCCCACAGCAGCCGCAGCCACCCACTGTGTTACATCCTCCCCGACACACAGACGTTTGCTTCTCTCTTTGGATGCTCCTCTCCTTAATACACGAGTTCAGAGAAAAGGCTTTTCTCCTCACTGCCTGCTTGCATTTCTTCTGCTGTCCCTTCACCAAAGTTTGGAGGCAAATTCCTCCAACCGCTTCATTCTCAGTCTCCTTTTTTTCCTCTACCATAAAGTTTTTCCCACAGTTAAGATGCCATCTGACACAGCCCACAGTCTAAACCCCTCCTGGACCCACTCAGCCACCACCTTCTTCCCTTCTCAGCTCCCTCTGACCTCTCCAGTCTCTTCTAGAGGTGCCCTGCTGTATTTTCAACCATCAGCACTTTGAGGAGGTTCCTTTTTCCAGGCCTGGAGTACCCTTTGCAGATACAACCCACAACCTGCCATCTTCCACAGAAAGGAGGGGGCTTCCCCTGTGCCCAGCGCAACAGGCAACTCCGTATGAAACAGTACTGGACTTGGTACTGGGCTTGGTACATGAAGGCAGACACATTTTTCCCCATGAGACTTATTGCTGAGAAAATAAGAATACACCTGGATTCCCCTAGGCACTGGAAAGAGAGCAGGCAGCATGCAGGCAGCCATAAACACAGACCACACCAACAAGTTCCCTTCTTCAATATTTGAATGAGGTAGCGCAGGCTCCCCTTGGTCACAAATTTTGGGCTGTGTTTGTCCCACGTCTCCCACCACAGGATCCTTCAGGTACAGCCACAAAAGACAAGGAAAGCCAAGGACACCTCTGAAGTCCTGTGGATGCTCACCAGTCGGGTCCAATGTGCCAAACACACGATGCAGAAATGCAGGAGAAGAGCATTTGTTGGCTTTGTTTGGGAACAAACTGCATCTAAAGGGAGGAGGCAAGAATCAGAAAAAGAGGCGAAAGAAACTGTCTTTGAAAGCAAAACATGGTGGTATCCTCAGCCTCTCCCAGGGCAAGTAGGGCTTATTCAGGGCTGCTCAGGTGAGACAAGGAACAAGACAGAGACGAGAGAGAAGCCACCTGGGGTTTTGGCACCAGAAGAAAAAGCCATTAGAGATTGTCCTAAAGCTTTTCTTCCCGCAAACTTACTGCCTGTTCCCGACTGCCATCGCACAGGAGCTTCCACTGCTGGGAAGTTAACATCCTCCATCTGACCTCTTCTGCTGTTTTATCTTAAGGACAATCTCATGAGCGAACAGTGAAACAGAGCGAACAGAGACGTCGTTAAAAAGCAGCCGGTAACACTTATTAGAGGAAGCACAGTTTTAAAGCACCTTTGGACACTCGTAAGCACTGCCCGAGCTGCAGGAGGCAGAATCGCAGGTGACGCTGCAGACAGATGCGCTGCATCTATATTTCTTGGTTTCATTTTGAAACAAGCAGCAGCCAAGCACGTAAACTGCAATTTAGGGTGGGGAGGGAGAAATCAGAAAGCAAGCGGGCTGGGCTGCGTTACAAAAGGAGGAGCAGGAGGGCACAGAAAATCCTCTGGTTGCACAATATGAGCCAGCAGTTAGTCAGCAGCTGAAACCTGCACTGCATTTCGATGGCAGGAGGCGGGGGCGGTTGTGGGAGCAGACAGAAAACCAGGGCTCAGTGAGGAACAGCAGTGCTGAGGTACAGCTCAAAGGAACAAACCCAGTTAGATTAGTGTGTGGGGGCTGCTATTGGAATAGGTCGTATCTGCAAGATGGACAGGAAAATATCAGCGGTAGAAGTAAGTTCTTTCCAGCCAATTTAAGAGCAGCTACGTGAACAGGGTCGGCTGCTTCAACCACAGCTGTTTCCAAACCCGAATGCTGCTGCAGGAATGGCTCACTCCAGCTGCAAAAAGGAGAAAGGCAAAGAAAGATGTAGCAAGAGAAAAACTGATCAACTCCAGGACAGCAGTTGAAATTAAAATGCCTTTAATTTCAAGCTGTTGAAAGCTAGTTGGCTTCTTTACACCTTCTAATTAACTTCCAGGTTGTGTGGGCTGCAGGGCATTCTCAAAGCATCTGTTCAGCAAGTTTCATGGGGCACAGGAGGCTGTCACAAGGATAAGATCCTGCTTACGTTTTCTCCAACTTGAAGTAAGAGTAACGCTGCTGCAGCAGTGAGTTTGTTGCTTACTGACACCAGCAAGAGTGAGATAAGAAGCAACTGTGAGTTTACTAATGACATGTACATCTGTGACACAAGCTGCAAGGATTATAGAGCATCACCCTTCAGAGCACACACCTCCAGCTCAGGAGGGGACCAAATTGTTCCTGCCCTGTCTTCTGCTCCCAGAACAGGAGAGCTTCCCAAGTACCTAATGGTGACTGGACTTCCGAGAGGATCAGTGGCAAATCCCTTGCTAAAAGCAGTGTAGGCTGTTGTTCTCAGTGGTGGTCCAGTCTCTGTCAGTGTCCGTGGCTCACCATCCCTGCTCTGGGCTACAGGGACACAGAGATGGTTTCTTACTTAAGTCTGGAAAGAAATCAAGACTAACCAATGAAGTCCACAAATGGGGTGTAAATAGTACCAGAAACCAGCCTTTGCCTTTGCATCAAACCAGATACTCTCAAGACCTCCACTCAGCCCGTAGTCTGGTTGCATCCACTGCCACCTAACAGGAGGCCCAGTAGCATGCAACCACGGCAGGATCCATCTTCCTTACAGAGCACCACAGTGACAGCTCTCCTACAGACACAGAGCCAGGCTGGCCCTAGCCTGGCCCCAGTGGAGCTCCTGGAGCCACCCACCTGGTGGCCAGAGGTGTCTGGCCGAAGTCCTGCAGCTCCGTCAGGCTTGCTCAGAGGTCCTTGTGCACAGCCGATGCGTAGGGACAGCATGGCTCCCATCAGGGGCTGGAGGAGTGGAGCAGGTGAACGGCACAGAGGGTGAAAGCCACGCTGCTCCAGCACCCGCTCTGCAAACAGGCACAGCAGGGGCTCGGCAGGGCAGCCACCTGTGGCGCGGCCTGGAGGTGCCCCACATGGACAGGGCAGAGTCCGCAGGAGGGGACGACGTGGCTACAGGGCTGCCACCCCACCAGGGAGGCAAGTTCAGGGAGCGAGGCACGCCATCGGGCAGGTCCGGGCGGGTCAGACGACGGGAGGGAGGCTGCCAGCCCCCAGCGCCGTGGCTCAGGTGCCTGCTGCTGACCCAGGCCAGCCTGAGGTTGGAGGCTGAGGGCTTAGGCAAGGGTGGGCAGCAAAGCAGCTACCCTCTGCAGCTGCGTGCAGGCCCACACAAAAATCCTAAGCCCCGCAACGCCTAAAATCTGATCCCTGCAGGTGGTTCCTTGAGGCTGCTGCTTTGGGGCAGGAGAGCAGGGGAACCAGCACCACTGGGAGCCAACATCTCCGAAAGTCTCCAGTTCAGAGGCGGGAGAGGAGCTGAGGAGATTTGGCATCACGCTGCTCTAGGCACTTCCAGCTAAACCCCCCCAGACAGGCACGCCCTGCGCAACCTCCCGAAAGCACAGCCCAGGGACACCCGCTGTCGGAGTGACGAGAGGTGGGGAGCACGAGGGAAGAGTACTCAAGCAAAACTCTTCCGACAGGCAGGTGAGCCTATGGCATGAAATGTTACCTTACACCTCCCAGCACAGGGGACGAGGGGAGCCATCAGCTTACTTGGCAGAGCAGAGTGCCTCGGCACAGATGCGTGCGCAGCCATCAGAGAGCAGCGAGGCCGTGCCGCACGGGCTCCCTGCTGCAATCGTCCCCACAGCCCACACCAAGCTCCCTGCTCAGCGCTGTGCGGGGAGCCCAGCACCCTGCATCCCGCTCAGGTACAGGCTCAGGTTCTACCTGGCTGACCCCGAGGAGCCTCAGCCATCGCCAGTTGGTGCACAGGACAAGGCGCTTCATGGGAAATTGGGCCAGGCAGAGGCACATGTGGACTGTGACTCTAAAAATGCCGTAACCCCTTCCTAGCAGTACCTGCTGCAGTGCATGCACAGTCCTGTTCACCCAGCATAACAGGGATCGCATCCTACCCACACCCTCTGAGAGGAAAGGTATCTGCTCTCCAACCTGGGGGACCAAAATTTTCCTATAGCCCTGCCCGGGAGCACGGGCGGGTAGAGATACGGCGCAGAGCTGGTCAGCCCGCCCTCTGCAAGGGCCCCATCTGCACCCACGAATCCAGCAAAGCTGGGATGTTGCAGAGCTGCAAAGGTCAGGTCCAAGGTTCAGCCTCTCATATCAGCGGCTGTCAGAAGAAAAACTGGGGCAATGGCATTTCCAATGGCACTGGATGAAAGCCCTGATTAGTGGTGGTTACTTTAAAAGCATGTTGATTTAAGGAGACACAGATCAGGTGTTATGAAACCCCCGTGTGTTCTGCCTGGGTTTGTTCACAAATATGCCCACAGATCCCCAGAGTTTAGCACACGCACAAACTGTGCTGTCTCCCTGCCTCACCCCTACATGGGAACAAATTTGATGAAGCCCCTGAGGCAAGAAGAACACAGAGCGTACGCCCAGGCACATCTCTTAGAGCTGCAGTCCCCAGGTCAATGCGCCAGGGCCAGCACCGCTGCAGGGCGGCACAGGAGGAGAGGGAGTCACTGCCTCGTGTTTGCAGGAGCTGAAATGCCTGCAGCCTGCCTCACTCCTCCTGCCCCCGTTATCCCCTAGCCATCACTGCTCGCCATCCCCGCTCGCCATCCCCACTCCTGTCTGGCCCCCTCCCATGCCTCTTCTCAGTCTTTCAGCTGTTTGAGTCCTTTCCTTTCTCTCTCTCTGCTGCCACAGCCTTCAGTTCCAATTACACGTCCTTCAGGCATTCCTTTGCTCTGCAGCTTCCTGGCAGCCCCCAGCAGCATCGCTGGCCTGTCCTCTCCTATAGGCACCATTGAAAGAAAAACCTCTTCCCTGGGTTGATCCAAACTGATTATTTGCTCCCCAGCCTCCAGCTCTCCCTTTGCTTAGCGCTGGGAAGCTTTTCCTCTTGCAGATTTGCTGGCCCACTCCCCAGAGCACAGCAGGCAGCTGGTGTGCAGCAGCTGGCTGGAGGAGGACCGGAGACACTGGCACTCCCAGTGTGACATGAATATCCAGCCAGACCTGCTCAATGAGCAAAGACCCAACTCACCTGAACCCAGCGCAGGTCTCCCCCAGGCAAGCCCGTCCCGTCCTGTCCTGTCCTGTCCCGTCCCACCAAACTCCAGGCAGGGAATCCACTGAGTGCTAAAGAGATACAGCAAGAGTTAAGGCAAAGACTCCACTCTCTCCTCTTCCCATCCCTGCCCCTCCACTAGCTCTTCCCACCAAATTATCACCCAGCTCACATGTGGGTGGTGGGACGGCAGGAAGGGAGGTGCATCGGGGCAGGAGAACTTTCTCCCCAGCTCCATTACAACATCACACCTCTCCAGACCTTGAACTGTGGCCCTGACAGGAAAACAAGAAAAGAAAGCGGCCATGGTCAGGCAGGGTAAAGGCCCAAAGTTTGCAAAGATCAGCTGGAACAGTCAGTGGAAAAACTCCTGGTCCTCTTGACCTCAGCAGGAGGGAGGTCTCCCCTGGCAGACCCCACGGCATGGCCTAGGCTGGCTGCCACACGTCCCTGCTGCGCTGGGGCTCCAGCACTTCGTTAGAATAGTGGCATCCTTTAACATCATTCTGCAACTATACAGAATGAATTGTCTCCATCTCCAGGGACCACTACACTAAACCTGCTTCAGCGGCCAAGCTCAAGGCTCACCGACACCATCAGGCAGATGGAGCAAAAGCCAGAGAGAGGGTGGAGGGGGGATGTTTGTCCCAGGCTCACGCAGACCCCTCCATGCCTGTGCCATATGCTACAAGTGCAAATACAGCTCACAGGAGAGCACTCTGTCAGCAGGGAGAGATACTGCTGGAGTCTTTATTTTTACAGTGTCTGTGTGCTTGCTAGAAGTGAGCAATCCCTCTGTGCCTTTGCCCTGGCAGCTTTCTTTGTATCCACCTCAGCCCCGATGCACTTTTCCAGGGCTTCTAATGACCAACACCAGCAGCAGGCATTCCAGTTGTGCCATTTTTCTTAAAATAGTTCAGCTTACATTTTTTTTCGTGTTGTATTTAATGCTATTACTGTTTTATCTTTTGCTTTGTCTGTTTATGTGCCTGTCAAATTCCTATTGACCTTTTCGTGTACCCATGGTGGATACATGCTGGCCAAACCACAGCAGCACACGGGATGGAAGCTAGGACACATCCAGCACATACTCCCAGTCTGCTTGCCTGTGTTGCTCACCAGATGAGCATCCCCTGGCCCCCTCAGTGGGAAACATGGATGCTGACAAAAGCCCTCGCCACCCTAGGGTGGGGAAGCGGTAGGTTTACGTGCCTGCACACTCTAGAGGTTGTTTGTAATGTTGTCCCAAAAAAATCCTCCACAGGTGCCAGAAGCCGGTGAATCAGATCACATAGAGCATGCCAGATTGGCCTGGGGACAAGCAGTGCTGGAGACGTGCGTGAAGGGAGTCACCCTTGTGCCTGGCAGGATCCTCAGGATAAACCACTGAGGCCAGAGCTGGAGGCAGTAGGGGACAATGTCTCCTTTTACTTTGGGGGTGTTTATTTACTACCTCAGCTGACACTGGGGTCTGAGCCCACGCTGCTGGGCAGTGCAAAGAGGGGGCAGGAGCATCTTAGGGGGAGCGCTGGAGGATGTCCCTGGGGCTGGGGAGCTCTGAGCCAGCCCAGCCCTGTCCCAGAGGTCCCAGTCAGGCAATGGGGCCATAAGGGAAGAGGGCTGGGGTGGCAGTTGGAGCAGGCAATGCCTCTTCACAGGCAGCCAAGGACAACATGCAGTACCCTGTTTCCAGGGTTAAACTTTCCAAGCCTGCCATCGTTCAAAGCCCTGGCTTTCACCTACCATTTAGGCTGGTTGAGTGGACTGGTCTCATGCTCCCCAAAAATACAGGCTGATTCTTCCCTTGCATAGACTTGGATCAACATCAGTGGGGCCAGGCTCCATCTTCTGCCTTTTGGGGGGCTCTCTCTGAAGTCCTGAAAGACTGCAAGGTGAACATCGTGTGCTGGCTACACAACACAGGCACTGCACTGCCTCTGTCCCTACTATTGACAGACAGTGCCGCTGCCCGTCCTGCCACGCAGCTGGGAAAAAGGTGCAATAGAGGTTATCCAGCTATGAAAAGGGGATTGAGATAAGCCTAGGTAAGCAGTGTTGACCTAAAAACTTGATTTATCCACACTGAAGTCTTTCACAGGAACATCACAGGTTTTTTGCAAAAACTGTAGATGAGAAATGACCTGTGACATTACGGTAAAACAAGAAGAAAGTTGACCTAAATGAAAACTTTATCCAGCAATGTAGGAAAATCATTCTCCAGAAGGAAAAAAAGCTGCTATTTCTGCTTTCCAGCCGGGAAGTTAACAGAAGCTATACTCAGGCTTTAGAGTTTCCCACCAGGCAGTAATTCACTGTGTTTTTAAATCCTGCTGCAGTCATGGGGCACCTTTATCCCACCATGGCATCCTCCACCTGAGGGTTTCCACTAGGGTAATGGCCCTGACTGAAAAACAGAAATCACCTTCTGACCAGCTCAGCTGTGGGGGTACAGACTGTGCTCAGCCCGGTCGCAGGAGAGGGCAAGGGAAGGGCTGACGCACTCCCTGAGCACTAATTGCCACCTTTGCTGGCAGAGACAGCCCCTGAGCGGGCACCCGGGGCTGCGCAGCTGCACAGGTAGGACAGGGCTGCTGAAGGACGCGGCAATCTGACTGCGGGTCTCCCCGCAGCATGGGTGCCTCCTCCACCATCGCCACGGGCAGAGGCAGCTTTCCATGGGGACTAGCAGAGGGATTTTCAGCAAGACACAAATTTGTGAGCAAGTGCTACGAGAGGAGCCACAGACAAGGCTGGCACAGGGGTCAGACACCGGCAGGGATGAGCCAGGGTAGCTTCTGGGAGGGGGATAAATGCCAAACCCAGGAAAGCCATCTTGACACGGGGATAGGGAGGGAGCTGGAGGGGAAGCAGCAGCCCTGCTAGCAGCAGGCATGGGGAGAGTGTGGGTGAGGCCGCTCTTAAACGCGCTGTCCCCAAAAGGGAAGCTCTGCTTGCAGTGAATCCTGGAAACGTTCAAAGAACCCCCTTCCCAGGCGGCACGAGCCCCTCTCGGAGCCAGGGCCCCCCCGCCACCTGCGGCTCTGACA
>NW_010539822.1:99314-99628 GCF_000687285.1 Phaethon lepturus
GGCTCTGACACCAGCAGCACCCAGGTCTCCATAGCCCGCCTCACGGTGCACCCTGAGGCGCTTTGCGAAGGAAGGGACGGCACCACCCGATTTTGCAGGCAGGACAACCAAGACAAGAGGAAGCCTCGTTGCTGTGCCCGAGGGTGCACGGGAGGAATGGGAAAAGCACTGCTGTCCCACCACACAGAGGGACCCGCTGCCTCTGTAGCTGCCAGCCCAGGGCGGGCTGCACAGGTTTCCATCCCCTCCCATGGGATGGAGGGGGAAAACTCTCCTTGAAATGACCCGATTCCCTCAGCCTGCCAGGCCCAGGG
>NW_010539822.1:99801-118072 GCF_000687285.1 Phaethon lepturus
CTTTGTAATCCAATTGGCCCAGGGCAGCTGGAGACCGGGACTCAGCCAGCCGCACCAGCCTTTGCCCTGACGGACGGCTAACCCCAACCTCAGAGACGTCCCGCACCTCCGCGGAGGTCTCCTCCTCCCCACCCTGCTCACTGCCTGCCAGCTGGCAGTGCACCCCTGCCTCCCTTTTTACCTTCCCTTTCCTCTCCTCAGAGTGCGCGCTGCTTTTCCCATTACTTGGGTCTCCCCACCGTTTCCTCGCTTTCAGCTGGCTCTGACGCGCCTGCCAAAGAGCCAGCTCGAAGCAGCAGGCTGCCAACACCAGCCCACGCCGTGGCCATGCTCCTCGGCAGCAGCCAGCCCCGGGCCCCAGGATGCTTCCCTCCTCCACAAGCCAGCAAGACACAGAGCTCTGAGCCAAAATTAACCCCTTTTCCCCACAGTCCAGCTGCTGGGAGAAGTCTGTCAGTGTGACACCCTACGGGTGCATCCAAAACAGGCTCCTGCTTTCCAAACGGGGGGCGGGCGCTGGGTTTTGTGTGAGGAACAGAGGAGCCTGCAGCCCTGGCTGCCCCCCTCGATGGGCAGGGAGAAGCCACCAGCATCCTCGCTCGTCCAGACTAATGCCACCCCTTGACACCTTCGCAAACGAAACGGGAGAAACGCTGCTTCCCCCGTGGGCACAGCACAGCTGCTGCTTTGGTCGGGAACTTGCCTAGCTGGTGGGATGCTGTGTTTGCAGAGGAGTTTCCCCTAGGCATTTGCATAATTTATTTTTTATGTTCATGGCTAGTTTCTGCTTAAGTAAGCCTGTGACTTCCTACAACAGTTTTACAGTAACTAATCACAAGTGAACATTACCAAAGTAACAGGCGCTAACGAGGCCCCACAGAACCTCGTGATGGGTGATGGGCTCCGACAGCCGTAGCAGTGCTCCTGCACTGGGTTCCCAGAAAAGAGGAGACAGTCAGGAGCCTACACCTTTGAAAGTATGGGCAGGGTGAGACATCCCCCATTTCACAGCATCCCCAGCGAGGGAGGATGAGGCAAGGGCAAATAGCTTTGGAGCCCAGTGTCAGCAATAAAAGTGGTCAGGAGGGAGGACTAGTGATGCTGCGGAGACGTCTGCGGTCAAACAGCCTCTCTGAGTCTAACAGCAATGCCCGCTGGTGGTCAGAGACCAAGGAGGACCTCAGAAAAAAAAAACAGGCAGAGAAAAGATGGGTATGTGCCTGTTTGCTCCTGCTTTCCCTCCCTGCTTCCTCAGGGCAGCTGAGCCTGTTGCCGTGGGACGTGTGCCGTGACAGCAAGCACCTCCCGTGCACAAGGCATGAGGACGCAAGGCACAAGGCCTGTCTGCAGGGACAGAGAAGCACATGTTGCTGCCCAAAGTGATGTGACTCTGGACAGGTCAGATGGAGAAGGGGGCAGCGGAGTCAGCCACCAGAAGGTACCTAGTCTGGTACCTTCTCAGAAATAATGACCTCCCAAATCCATCTTTGTGCTCCCACACACGCACTTCCCTTATCTGCGCCATGCAGGTCCCCATCCTGCAGGCTGCTAACCGCATTAGCAGACAAGGGTGCAGCCAAATACCCTGCTCTGAGGGATACGCTCATTTGCACTGGCCTGTAGGACACACTTAACAGATTATTTGGGAATCTCTGCTTCACAGGATTACCTATCCCATGTGTTAAGATGTTAGTCTTACTCTGTTCTCTCCATTTATGCACCATGGCCTGTCTTCTCCCCACACAGCCACCTTTCCTGTCTCCTAAACATGCAACACGACTTACAGTGCATGATTCAGCAGCCACAGAAAACCATCTTATATATTGCTACTGGCAAATGGATAAGGACCCCTCATGGCATGTGTTCAAACGTGCTGGGAGCCCCAGGGTTCAGGCTGCTCCCCATGGGAACAGATGCATCCTGGTCCACAGGTCCATCCCCAAGATCTGAAGTCCCTCCCCTGCCCTATGTGGGCATCTCCATCCACAGAGGAGGACAACAGTGTCAACAGTATCTCTTTGCCTGATTAGGGGGCTGACACTCTTCCCCAGGCACTACTGATGCAAGCACTGCAGTGTGGGAAAAGCAGAGCTTGGTTTTCATGAACAGATGAACAGAAAGGTCAGTCATCCCTTTCAAGCACTAACAACCCAGGACAGAATCTCAGGGACTTCTTTATTTTTATTTGAACTTCTAATTTGAAATTGGAAAAAAATAAGTTAAAAAACGTTTTAAAATGGGTCTTTAATCTCACCCCCATTTTTCTGAAACCAATGAGTTGAATTCTCAGGCTAAGTTGTAGACTTTGGATTCTGAAGGTGGGAAATTTCCAACAACTGCACATTTCCTGTCTCAGGGGACATCAGCATCTCCTCAGATGGAGAAGGTATGAGCAGGACTAAATTCAACAGACTGCAAGAAAAACAGTACTGGGCTGATCTTGAATGCAATGAGAATCCCTTTCACCATATTCCAAATCATGAACAATCACCATATTCCAAAATCTCCATATTCTGAATGTCACCAAAATTCCCTCTAATCATGGGGTCTTAAAGAGTGCTGTGAAAAATCTCATGTCTGGAAGTTTTTTCAGATTTAGTCTATCATCAACCTTCTCAATGAACAACACAGAATATACTTGATTGATATCCAAGCCAAGTGTCATAGGTTCCAATACTTTAAGATAAAGTCATATCAAAAATAAGACATTTATTTAAGAATGTCTAGCAAAACCTTTGGTTTTCTTGCTTATCTGACCTACCTAGCTCATCCGAAGCTTTACAGCAACTGGGTCATATAGGAACACAGGCTTGGGAGGTTTCCTGGCTCATATATAACCAGATCAATAAACCACATGCCCAATTCATTGGACACCAGACTGTTTTGAAACAAAGCAAGTCACAAGCCTCTCAGCAGACACTTTGCCTACATGAAGCTGAGCACTTTCTACATCAGCCATGTTTTGGAAATAGCTGTGGACAATTACTATTTTCTATTAATTTGTGTTAAAATATCTTCCCAGTGGGCCAAACCTCTTCTGGGTATTACTGGAAAATGAAAGTATAATTCTGTTTAAGATTAGAATTGCATAAATAAAAATATCTGTTGCTGGAGCTGCTAATACGATCCACACAAAAAGCCAACAGAAAAAACTTCAGTATTGAACTCCATTCACTCATCTCTAGAAGTAATTCCTACCAGCCAGTACTGTACCCAGGTGGCAGCTGGATGGCTCCATCCTCCATCACACTGCGGGGCTCTCCCAGAAGGGGCTTTCCCCGGGTTTCTAAGCTCTTTCCTACCCTCAGCTCACACATGAGCAGCAACGACGTGCTCTGGCAGCTGGGGAATCTGGAGCTCTGAGACTCTGAGGCTGCCCAGGAAAACTGCGATGGCTGGTTCAGCCCTGACCTCCCGCTCCCCACCCCTATGCCTTCAGCATCCCCAGCGTTCTCCAGAGACAGGGAGGGAGGTGTGCAGAAACCCAGTGGCTGAGATTTTGGCAGGCAAGGCGCAGGGCTGACCACAGGGGGTTCACCCATGGTTGCTCATGCAGCCTAGCAAAGGAACCTGCCCACCCCAGAGTCCCTGTGGAAGATAGATAGGCTGAGAAAAGGGAAAACAGGCTGGAAATGAGAGGAGGTTTCCACACTACCTCTGGAACAGAACCAATGAAGCCTCAAAGGGCCACAGATCAGTGGGCTCTTCTTCCTGGAGGTTAAATCTGCACCATCACAAGACCTCCCAGCAGCAAACCCCTCAGTCCTTGGTGCTCATCAGAGTTTCACAGTCTCTGTGAATGAAAACTTCTGACCCCACCATCGACCTGTCTCCCATCTCGGGTCACCAGACTCCAACAACACTAAACCAGGGAAAACCAAGACCAAGAAAACCAAGCCGAAGAACTTGCCATCACCTGGAGGTCTCAACGAGTATGTACCACAACTGTGGTCACTGTTGCCCATGGGAGGCAGCTGAAGAAAAAACCTCCACAGGTAGCGCGGCAGCAGTGGCAGCAGGGAAATGGCCATGTCATTGTGACCCAGGAGAAAATCCCTCCCCAGCCCTACAGCCGGTGAACAGGCTGGCCACCCGCCCTAGGGGCAAACAGCCACCCAGCTGAGAGGACCTTCCGAGGCAGGGGAGACGGCTGGCGGGGGTCCCCGCCCCCCCCAGCCCGCCCCCCAAGGGCCCGGCCCCGCCGCGGCCGTAGGTGAAGTCCTGGGGCCACCTTGTGGCTAGTGACGTGGATTGCTTCAGTTTGCCTCTTCCTGCTGTACCCAGAAGCCTTGGCCGTAGCGTGGCACCCACCCGTGTCCGTGTGCGCTTCTGGAAGCCGAGCGCGTCCAGCCTCTCGCTCTGCTCTGCCCGGGCTCCAGCATCCTCAGGGTTTCCTGGGAGCCATCCAGCTTCCCGGGGTTACGTGTCCTCGGGCTGCCCTCCTCGGATGCTGGGGCTACAGCATTTAAACACAAGCGCTTTGATTTTTTTTTTGTTTTGTTTTTGTTTGTTTGTTGGTTTTTGTTTTGTTTTTGTTTGTTTGTTGGTTTTTGTTTTTTTGGGGTTTTTTTGTTTTGTTTTTTGTTTTTTGTTTTTTTGTTTTTTTGTCGTTACTCAAACAGCCTGGAAACAAGGGGCCCTGCTTGTTGGTATAACATGCAGATCCTGCTTCAACCACATGGCCCTTCTTCCATAGGAAGGAAAACCAAAATGACTGGCTCTAGAGCATCTGGAAGGCAGTCAGCACACACAAAAAAAAAAAAAAAAAGGAGAGACATAAACCTGCAGAGACAAGGGAGAGTTTCCCATGATCCTTCACTTGCACGAAGAAAACGCAAACCCACGCACTTTTCTCAGGCCCTGGGAATAGCCCAGTGACTCATCAGCCAGATGACTCTTTCGGCTGGGAGCTGGCAATGGCTCCAGCAGAAGGTGGCACTGCACCCTCCACTTCACCCAGGTACCCCAGGCCTACCACTTACATGAGCCACAGAACCGGTGTTTCCCATTTTTCTTTCCTACCCTAACCAAGCTTCTTCTCCTCCGGCCACCCTCCCATGCCGAAGTGCCAGTGCAACAGAGGCCCAGGCCTGAATGCCCAGCACAGCTCTGCTAACACGCACCCCACCTAAGATTCTGCGGGCACGGGATGCTGGTGAGACAAAACTGAGACAGAGCAGATCTAGAGGGGAAAAACAAGGGTTTAATGGAATGAATAGAGAAGCTCCCAAAGTCCACACTGGAGCCACACCTCTGAGACTCTCTGACACTCTCCTCTCCAGGATCAGTCCTTCCTTTCCGCCCACCAGAAGGCTGAGGATGATCAGGAACACTGGTGTTTGATCTGCCCCTTCAGAGCCCTCTCCAGAGAGAGGATTAAGGTTCATTGCTAACTCCATGCAGACCATCTCCATGGCAGCCTCTTCCTCAGCCCTTCAAATCTTCCAGGGAAGGGAGCTCAGACCAGAAATCCCTCTCTCCTTGCGTTATCCAACAGGTCATAAAGGCTGTATAGAAACCATCCTGGGGGGAGAGAAGGAGAGCCACACTGGTCCTAGCAATGAGATTCGAGCTCTGTCAGCATCAGGAGACCAGCTCTGGTGGAGGGAAGAGGCTGTCCCGTGCCCAGCCTGGAAGGCAAGTCCTCAAGTGGGCAGGTGAGTTGGCGGAGCCTCTGGAAAGCAAAGGCAGGCATTGAACACAGTCACAAGGACCGAAGGTGATGTGGGCCCTCCCCTTCCACTCATGGGTATCATGAGCCAGCCAGGCAGAGCTGCAGGTCTGGTCCCTAAATGTCAGGGATGACCCAAATAAGGACAGTCAGCATTTCAGAAACTGAGGGGATAAACTCATCCTTGAGCCACTTGTCCCAAGAAAAGCACTGAACACACAAGAGATCTGAGACATGGTAGGAAATCTTTGTCCTCCATTTGCTCCAGACCACGTCTAGAAAGCAGTCCAAAGAAACATTGGTGTCCAGGTACCTGCAGGTCATCCCCTCCATCAGCACAGGCTGCAAAGGAAGAGCCTGTGCACACAGGTTTGGCTTTAACTGGGACAGCAGGTGTGTGAGGGGCTACCCTCTATGTCATGCAGTGTGGCCCTTGCTATGCTCCTGCAGCTGTGCCCACTCCTCCCTGTCTGTGCTGGACATGGGGACGAGGGGCCTATTGCCGTCACAACCCATTCCTGAGCACGTGCAGGAAGCAGAGAACAGGTGGGATCCTGGGGCATCAGGATGTCTGTGAAACCTCCAGTGAGCCCTGGCAGGGAAGGGATGCCTGTCTGGAGCAACGTGTGCTTTGCCAGGTCCTTGACTCTCTCAAGGCACGTACAGGGCAGCCAGAAATGGGTCACAGCAGCTCCAGGAGCTGGGCATGCCCAGGCCACTGACACTCAGCTGCCCGCAATGCTCATGGGACCTGGAGTTTTCTCAGAGCAAGTCCCCAAGCCTCAGTCAAGGGCAGGGCAGCCTCCAAACTGACTCAAGGCACTGGAGATCATCTTTATCCTCTCCAACTAATGAACTTTTTCCTAATGGTGCTTGCAAAGACAGAAGCAATAAACAAAGGGCACCAAGAGGCAACAGCCAGCTTGGAGCAGCCCTTCAGCCAGGCAGAACTTATTAAGTCAACAGTCTTATTGCTATGAGTCCTCATTCAATTGATTTATTCTAGGCTCCCTGCTAATTAACCTGCAACGCACAAATAATCCCCCTGCAAGGCTGGGCTTCAACACAGAAGCACAGCCCACGCCCTGATGCCAGAGCACCAGCCTCACCTCTCTGAGGGAACCTTTGATGGTGAAGAGTTTGTAGATGATCCAGAGAGGGATGCACACCATGGAGGATAGGGCCAGCAGCCAGCCCAGGGTATCTCCCCACCATGGGTACACATACTTCTTGTTGTAGGTCAGTGGGGTGTATTTGATCAAAGAAAACAGGAAGGTTGCCTGGCAAGGTGGAAGAGACCAAGAGAAAACGATCAAGAAAATCAACACCATTAGCCAAGAGAGATCTTCCTTGTGAGTCCACACCTGCACAGAGTCTCAGGGTAACAAAGAGCTCCCCAGGACAGCAGATACCAGTCAAGCAAGCTTTGCTTAGGACAGTCCCCATGTGCAGCAGTGGGCATGGCAGCAAGGAGTTCACCCCACCAGCAGACACTGCTGAGCTGGGCCCCTCTGCCTGCTGTTTAGACCCACACCTGGCCCCCAAAGCCACAAACACATATAGAACAACAAGCTCCCAAAGTACAGGCCACATAACTCCCATACATATGCACATCCCTCTGTATATAGGTAAGTATCTGTATCTCAGAGGCACCCAGCTCTGCCCAACTCCATCCCCACAGCTCCTCTTCCTGGGGGCTCTCACCATGCAGACCGCTGGGGTGATGAAAAGCCAGCAGTATTTGATGATGGGCCATGGCCGGTAGCCAATCATGTCTTCAATGTTATCATAGAAACGTTCAGCACCTGCAGAAGAGGGGAAGGTTGTCTCGCTGCTGCCAGGGAAGGAGAGCAGCAGGGTCTGCCTGTCGGAGGGAGGGTGGCAAATGGGGCCCTACTTCACCGCTGTTTGGGTGTTCCCCAGAAGACGAGGCAATAACTTCAGCATAGCCAACAGCCCAGTCAGGGAGCTCACCAGGGGTGTGGACAACTTCAGTCTTTGTCCTGGACTAACATCCTCTTGCCCCCCAGAACAGTCCGGTGGGTCAGCAGGGCCAGGCCCTCAGCTGGAATCTCTCAGGCTAGGACCTAAACCCAGGTGTTACCTACCCCTTGCGAATGTCAAGGCTGAGAGAGGGCTCTCAAAAATGTCTGAGGGTCTCAGACTCCTCTATACACAGGTTGGAAAAAGATTTCCCAGCCAGCTCCAAGTTCCCAAGGAAGGAGAGCCTCAAAAGCAGGGGCACATAGGAACATGCTGGGGATATCTGCCAAGCAGATCCCCCAGGGCACTGCTGTGCGGAAGCCTCTGCCAGCTGAGTCCATGGGCACCGAAGTGAGGGTTTAGAGGTTTGCCTTGCCCTGTGAAGCAACTGCCAAGAGAAGCTATGGACCAGCATTTTTGGGATGGACCAAGTGAGAACCTGAGAGACCAGAGCTGGGGACCCTCTCTTGTTCATACTCACCATAGACCCAGGCGATGCAGAGAGTCTCGAAGATGGCCACAAAGAGCAGGCACATGCCACTGGCAGCATAGTAATCAAAGAGCTGGAAGACATACATCCCACCCTGGGAAGGGCCAAGGGGGCAGCGAGGCGAGGTGGGGAGAGGGGAGAGGAATCAGGCAAAGAGCTCCAGCCAGAGCAGGAAACAAACTCAAAATCTTCCCCAGAGCTGGAGGCACCTTCCTCTCTCTGGGGCAGGGTTTTAGCCAACAGCAAAGGCCGTGTCCTTTGTGCTCCAGGCCTGATGGAGACATGCAGCAGCCCTGCTCTCAGGAGTCTCTGCAACACTTCATTCCAGGGGAAGGCAAGTGACTGCCAGGGATCATGGGGATATTTTAAGACAAGACAAAACCCAAGCAACTCTTGTAGCTGGAAGCGAGGGTGGAAATACCCTTAAGAGACACGATGCATCTGATTTAATTCAGCCTCCTAATTTGTAGAGGGAAGTAGCTGTGCATGCAGTTTTGCAAGCACCTGCTGCTGTGGGTCCACAGGCTGGCTGTTTCACTGCCCAGGTCTGCAAGGCTGTCTACAAAATGGGCCTGCAGGTAAGTCCAGGCACAAAGCTGCAGGTGCAACAGCAAAGGCAGCTTTTTCAAAATTATGCACAAATGAAAACAGAAGATGCAAAGAGCATCATGGCAGCATCAATCCCCACATGCATACTGATAGGAGGAATTAAAGGTATTAAACCAGGACAGTTTAACTCCTAGGCAATTAATCACAACAAGGGGAATATATAGGAAATGAGTGTAACAGATATGGGGTACACTGAGGCCCACCAAGCTTCCTTACACCAGGTGTTCATGTAGGAGGAAAGAGAATAAAGATGCTCCCCCCACCATGCAACAGACTACAGCTGTAAAGGTTTGGGTCACGTAAAGATGAATCTGTAACCGAGCTACGGGTTGTGCAGAGCTCCAGTTACCAGTTTTGGCAGGAGAGGTGTCAGGGCTGTGACTGGCACAAGGGGTGAGGGCTGGATGGGAAAATGCGAATGCCACGAGGAGGGAAGGGCAGCGTCCCCCAGGCACTGGGCAGCAGGATGGGGCTGACCCTCAAGCTCTCTGCCCCAGGACAGACACCACCACCCACCAGGCCCCCTCTGCCAGGGGGGCACTCAGACCCAGCAAGCACCACACAGGTGGTCTGAGCCCAAAATACCTCTGTGAGCATCACCAACCCGACCAGATAGGAGAGGATGGAGACCAGCAGGATGAGAGTCTCCCGGCGGTTCTTCTTGCGGAAGATGGTGGGGTACATGTCCACAAGAGCTGTGACAAGGCTCTCCACGCAGACGAACTGCAAAGAACAGATCCCACCTCCGTCAGCCTGTCCTGACCAGCTACCCAGCCCTGCTGCCCCGCCGCCTCAGCCAAGTTCAAGCCTGTCCTGAAGGGACGGTGGCTTTTGTCTGGCAGGGAATCGCCCTGCACCTGTGCCTTTACCTGGCTGTCCAGTCCCAGCAAAACAACCATCAGGAAGAAGAAGCATGCCCAGAGCGGGGAGAAGGGCAGCATGACCACAGCCCGAGGGTAGGCGATGAATGCCAGGCCAGGCCCTGCGGGGAGAAGGGCTTTCAGAGCGGGCAGCAGCGTAGCAGCGGCAGCGGCATGGCACGGCACGGCTGGTGCAGCCCTGCTTGAGGCAGCCACCTGGCCAAGGCAGAGCCTGCAGCCATGCAGCCTCTCGCTCCAGTTATACCAGCGCTGTGCATGAAACCCAGGCTCCTTGAGGGGATGGAGGAGCCCAGCAGGAAGGGAGGGAAAGGGGACACAGCAAGCTCCGGCTGCATGGCCATCACAAGGGCTGGGAGCCAGGGAAAGCCTCTGAGCCAAGAGGAGCACAGCACAAGCCTGGGTGTACACCATGCAGGCACCTCACCCCTCCACCGAGAGACAGCAGCTGCCTAACCCTAAGCCTTATAGGCAGCTTATATTGACCTCAAGACATGGCCATTGTGTTTGTTTCTCCCTGGTTTTTGGAGACAGAAAGCAGAGCTGCCCACCAGGATGGGAACCTGCAACTGCAGTGTCATCCACCCCAGGGTGGGTATCCTGTGGGCAGGCTCCCCTTGCTGAGGGGGGCCAAACAGCAGCACGCCTGTGGTCCTGACCCACCACAGCCCCACTCACCCGACTCGGCCACCTCGGCGATGGGCACGCCCTGCTCCCCTGCCATGAAGCCCAGGATGGAGAAGATGGCAAAGCCTGCCACGAAGCTGGTGCCACTGTTGAGGAAGCAGAGGGCCACGCAGTCCCTGGGACAAGGGGGCACAGCATCAGCCAGGTGAGGGTCCAGGTATGATGCACACCCCATGGCAGCCCCCAGGGGCAGCACCCACTCTCCCACCCCAGCCACTGTGCCCACAGCAGGGCCTCTCTTCCAGCACTCCCACAGCTCAGCTCAGCACCAGGAACTGCAGGAGGATGCCCCAGGCTGGGCAACACAGCAGGGTCTCCCCCAGGGAAAGCCTTCTCCAAGGACAGCATAAAGATGCATTCCTCACCTAAGCTCCTCGCTCATGAGATACATAGTCTTGCTACACATCTAAATGCCTGATTTTTTTTCTTTTTTCCTCTCTCCCCTGGTCCCTCCTATAGCAGAGAGTACCAGAGATTATTTTTGTCTGAGAAGGGAGCATGTTTTCTTTCCTTAATAGATTTCTCAGACCAGTTACAATCTTCTTGGTTCTCAGCACTACTAGATATCTCCTTGTCCTTGCATTATGAGAAAAAGATGAACAGAGCCATCCAATTTATTTTCTCTGATCTATTCCCTTTTGTCTCTGTTTCATCTCATTCTCATCCATCTACTCTTTAAACTAAACATCTCTTATCTATCCAATTCCTTTTCATGCTCCAGTCTCCCTAGTCCTCTTGTGACTGCAACCCTGGGGACAATGGTAACATTTGCATCATCTTTCTGAGATATTCTGAACCAAACTGAACGCACACCTTCTGGCATTTCATGGCCTACTCTGACTTCATTAAATGCTGCTTTGCAAATTCACTGTGATTTTCTGTATCAGTCTTTAGATATCTAGCATTTTTGGGGTCTTCATGCTCCTCCCTGCACATTAACTGGATCTATTCACGGTCTGCAACTATTTCTAGAGAGAAAGAACAGTTCACGCAGAGTCCCTAAGCTGTACAAATTCAGATTATTCCTTCTGAAGCACAGCTCTTTGCATTGTCAAGGACTGCACAGCACCTAACACCATTTCTCTGCCTTTGCACTTGGTTTCTAAAGCAGGAGAGAATGAAAGAGGCCTGCAGGGTGAGTCCCCACAAATCTCCTGGCTGGTAAGGAGGGTCATGCTCTACCAAGCTCAGCTAACCCAGTGGAAAGCCCACGTCAGAACCTCATTTTTCTGGTTGCTATAAACTGCCTGCTCTCCACTGAAATTATATTCTCAGTCATTTTATACAAATTCCCATTTATTTCAAATAGTTCCTGTTCCTTCCTGGTGTTTCTTCTTCTTTCCCCTGGGTGTACGAATGACAGGTCAAACCCTCCTTGGAAAGGCACAGGCTGGGAGGTGCTCTCCAGTCACCTGGCAGGTGGAAAGGGGTGTTGTGGTGGAGGGTGACATGTGGTGAATGGCCAGAGCAAAGAGGTCTCTCCAGATTTTCACCCAACAGGGAACCAGGGAGCTCTGTATGATATCCCTTACTGTCCCAGAAAATGAGAAATGGTCTATGCCATTGGGTGCCATCTTGAACTGCTGCCGTACAGACAATGGTTCCTCCTACCAGCATCCTTTTTTCTTCCGGGTCACCAAAGGTTACACCTGTCCTGGGATAACTGAGTGGGACACCATGCTTGTGTCCCTCTGCCCTGTTAAAGCCTTGTCCTGTCTTCCTGTGCAAACCAAGGCTGCAGAGCACAAGACCAATTCATTAAAACTGGGTCCATGCCTGGGAACAGGCTGGTCAGAGGTTTGACACCAAAACTAAGAACAATTTCCCTAGCAAAGCCAAATAGTATCAAGGGTCTGTGTGTGAACAGACATCCCCCACCTTTCTATAACATCTCCCAGCTGCAGTTACAGAAGCTCTTTACAACATTGCTGCTAAGCAGTCCCTGTCATCATCTCCATGCCACACATCGAGACAGCAGATGCAAAGGGCTAATGCCCAAGGACATGCAGCAGGCCAGAGACAGATCCATTATGTCTTCTTTTCCTACAGCTTTTTCTCTCAAAACTGTGTCTAGGAGAAGGGACATGAAAAGGAAGAGGAATCCCAGCCCAGCTGCTGTTGGAGAGGCACCCCTACAGCAGGAGTGAACTTCTAAGGTGAAGAGAGAGAGATGCCAAGCAAGGTCCATGTAGCCAGTGGTCTGCCTGGACCTTCCATGGCAAAAACCACAATTTTGAATTTAAAAGATGGGGGTAGAACCCAGTGCCAAGCAGTGCCAAGAGCAACATGGTCAGCAGAAAAAGGCTGGGAAGGGAGGAGGGTGGTTTTACCTACAGGTGGCCTCTTCCATTCACACTAGCCTTTTACCCCTGGAGATGCAGTTCCAGATGCTGGATACATCTACAGCAAAATGCATTTATTTTCACCTGACCACTTCGACTTGACAGCCTGATTCTATCCGACAACTCAGCCCATCTCTGTTCAAGGGCAGTCCAGCATGGGGAAAGTACGCAAGAAAGAGAAGTCGTATCTGTAGGCTTATACGTAGAACATAAATAGCACATAGGAACCCAGAGCACTTACAACTGTGCAAGACACTAGGTCCAAATGAATCTAGGAAGAATAAATCACAAGGTGAAAGGACTCCAGTCTACAGCCATTACATCACACAGCTCTGCTTCCCCTATAGTTACTCATGCACCCATGTAATAGGGGAGGTTGGGGTGTGGGCTGGGGTCACAAAGCTAGTGAAGAGGATCTGACATTGCTGAGTCTCAGCTGGTGTGGAAGAGGGGATTTGTCATCCACAGCACGGACAGAAAGTTCCCTTGGGTTGAAAGCACGGAGAGCTGGATTTGAGGAGAAAACACCTGGAAAGACTTTTCTTACACCTTGAGTAGAAACAGAAAACACAACACTTCAGAAGGCCGGTAGCCTCCAGCAGCTCACCAGCCTATGTGCACTGATGTTCAGGGAGAGGAGAGCTCTAGGCAGCAGAGGCGCACTCCAGTTACCTGTAGCAGTCGTTATGGTATTTGTTATAGCTGCCCAGAGCTGTCAGGCATCCCAGACAAATTGCATACGAAAAGAAGATTTGAGTGCCTGCATCCATCCAGACCTGCAAGGGAGATGCAAACACAGGTGAGAAGGCAAGGCCAGCACAGAGTGCAGACACTGCATGGATGCAAAGAGGCAGAGCCCCAGTGGCTTCTGAAACCAGCAGAAAGGCCAGTGATCAGGGGGTCAGCAATACCCAGCATTTAGACGAGCCTTTTCTAGGAGCAGGTTATATAGTGCCAGGAATTACAGTGCTTGGCGAGGCACCCGGTGGTGCTAAGAGTGCCAAAGGGAAGGGATGCACCGGGAGCCTTGCAAACCCACGGCACGTATAGCTCTTCAGCATCACCACTTTCTTGCTTGGACAAATCTGCAGAATCCTGTGACTTTCCAGAGCCTCCCAGCAGCAAGAGACCAAATGAACACTTTCCACAAGAGTTGAAGGAGCCCTGTGCTAGCAGAGGAGGGGGACTTGATTTGGGCAAGCCTGGTCTCCCATGGGGTGGCACAGGTACATACAGCTTCTTGTGGTGGCCCTTCTCTCCAAAACCTAATTTAAAGGCTCCAAAGCTTAAAAGAAAATTAACTGGGGCAGAGAGGAGTACTAGAAATAAACAGAGTTGTTTGTAAAAGACAGCTCCTAAAAGAAAATACAAGAACGCCGTTAGTCCCACGAGGCGCCTTTGAACTCCACTTCACTCTCGCTGTCAATAACATGTCCCAGTGCTCCAAGGCTGACATTTGTCAATGCCAAATTTGATCTGAAGGCCTAGCTGTGTGCAGTCACCAATGCAACCACTGCCATTGCCTTCTGCAGAGAACAGCAAAAGCAGGAACCAACAGTGAGGAATGAAGCAATGACAGAGATTACTAATTAAACCCTCTGTTTTCTAAGATACTTCTGCCTAAAGAGTTTATAAAATGGAGATAAGACAATAATTTAACCAATGCTGAAGGGCAGCCACATTCTAGAGACAAAAGAGAAGCTAAGTCAGGAAAGAAAAGCAGAAGAAAAGTATTACTGGGACACCTTTAATGAGAAAAGTCTCCATTTGTCTATACCCTCCTTTATCAGAGTAATAATGCTGGTGAGCCCTCAGACAAACACCAGCCTTGCCACAGAATCCTCTCTGAGAAGAACAGAAGTCAATGGAAACACCACAGCAGTTTTGATGACTCTGAATCACACCTTTTCCTGTCAGCTAAGACCTCATGTCCTGAGGCAACGAGGAGGTGCTGCCCAGCTGCCCCTGTTGCTCAGGCCACCCTCACCAATGCATGCATGGTTCTGCCTTTCCTCTTCCATACTGGCCAAAGGGCAATCATGTGGCGAGAGGTTTTGTTTCGCATTTAGCTCTTCTCCTTTCTAGGCTAATGGGCCTTGTGAAAGGATGTAATGATCCCATTAGCCGTGATTTTCTGGAGGAAATTCTGGTTTTAGCTCAAGGGGCAGCTGCACAGAATGAATCCTCTCCCTGCCCACTGCTGCAAGACCCAGAAGCACAGTCCCCAGGGAGAGAAAGGAAAGAGCTGCTAGGGCTGGATTTGGTGAAACTACTCTCCCTGACTGTCCCGCAAGCAGCTCTGCTAACATTCAGACCCTTCTTTTCAGTCCATGGGAACCCTGTTCACAATTTCACAGGGAGTCAGATAAAACCTCCAATTTGTAGAATGGGAAGGATAGACGATGAGGTGGAACTGGGACCAGCTAGCTTGAGGCACTGAGACATTGAAAAAATAATTGATCTCAATGCATTTTACTCTTTTTGGAGGCGGTGTCTGGGGAGGTAGGTTGAGAGAACAGGGTATTAGTTCATTTTTGCATTTCAAAAAGATTAGAAAAAAAATCAAAACCCTTTTTATAATTGATTCCTAAAACATCACTGTGCTTGTGGGCAGTTAGGGTACAGCCTTCACCTTTCAGCTACTTTTTTAGGCACAGCAAGACACTGAGGTGAGCTGGACATCCAGCTGACAACTTTGTGTCAATAATTTAAGCATCCTTGCACAGATTGGGGTGAAATGTTTTCTTAGGTTTGCTTTTAATTTTGCTGTTCATTGATAGATCTCTGGTTTTTCATCAAATTTGTGCTCAAATCACACCCTTTTATGGGTCTGGGAGACCTTGTAGTTCAGTTGGTCAAGATAGCAAGACTTTTGCCGTGCCTACCCCAGGCTTGCCATAACATTTGGACTCAGTTGACAAGTTTCAACCAGGTTTAACAGTTGGTAGAAACCTCAAGGATATCAACTACCTATGAATTTCACAACAACGGGGGAACAGGAAAAAGGAGGAACTCAGAGCTCCCACTGAGTGGAAAGCTACAGAGAGGAAGACTCAACTAGTGTCAAATATCAGATAAATCACACAAGCAAGAGACATGAGAAATATCCCAGGGGCAGAAAAAGAACTGGTGTTTTACCAGCCATGGTAGAAGCTAAATATCAAGACACCAAGCTTCATTAGCTCTGTGGCTTATGAAATGGCTCATTTCTAAAACCCAGTAATACCCTTGACTGTGTAGCAGAGACCAGCGTGGGGTCTGTGGGCTCCCCGCTCTGCTGCCTGCTCTGCCCAGCACAACACCCATGGGGTGCACGCTGGGCTGTGTGGGAGCTCAGCCCAAAAGGAATGTCTTTAGGGAATACAGGACCTGCCTTAGCATATGCTCCCATTTGAAGCAAGACAGCCTGTGGCTGAAACTGTAAATAAAGGTAAGCTTGGCTTGCAGAGCTTATGATTGTACTTAGTCAGCATGACTGTGAGCAACAGCTCAGGCTGCATGCACTTTATTTCCCATTTTCAAAGGTTACTGCAGTTCTTGGGACAAAGACCAAGCCACCTTTGTGTCCTTCCCAGTCCCCTGGCAGTTCCCAGGTTGCTTGGGGGTCAATGTATTGCAACAAGACTCATGTCCTGGGTGCTCCTGACCCACTAGTGGTGGAGCTGAGCAGTGACAGCAAGTCCCAGGACTGCAGGATCACTGGGGTTGGAAGGGGCCTCAGCCCAACTGTGGTCCAGCCTCCTCCTCAAGCCCCTCATGAGAAGCACCACTGGCCACCCAGCCAGACCACTGGCTACACAGACGACTCGCTTCAGAAAACAGCAACCTAAATCTTCCCTCCCCAACCTGCTGCCTGTGCTCATTTCCTTCCCTGCAGTGACTCAGAGAAATTTTTTTTTCAGCCCTTCCAAGATCCCCCTTTTCCCTTTTGTGCTGCTGATCAACAGCCTCTCATTATTTTAATATATCCATTCTGACTAAAGGGGCTCACCAGAGTCAGGCAGGGCTCTCTTTTCCCCGCAGGTAAAAGCATGCTGCTGTTCTCTGGCCACTGGTCCCAGAGAGACTGGTAAACTTTATCCTGTTCAGACTTTGCTGGCACATTGGCAGCTTGGGTATTTTGATTAGATTGTTGTCTGCAGTTTTCTAAGCAATCCAGTTTATTTAATTCATAATTCAATTTCCTTGAACATGTTGTTTACAACAGTTTGCAATAACCTCCTACTCTCTGTTTTTAGCCAAAGCTTTCACACCTGAGCTGCAGTTATCCAAGATGGTTATGGCCTATAAGAAGACATATTCCTTCGCCCCTTAATTTTCTCAGCAATATTCACTTTATTACATATACTGGAATTTAATAGCCCCCTGTACTGAAACAGATCCTTTCTTAGGAAGATCTCAAAGCACTTACAAATAACAGTAAAGACCATTTTCAAGCAAAATGTTATTGAACCCCAGTGCATGTCATACATCAAATACAGGTGCCACACTGCGAAGCGCCGAACTGTCCCCATCAGCAAGCAGAGATGATACATCACAGAGTGGGTACGTGCTGCGTGGAGGGTCACGCTCAGCGTAACACAGAGCAGAGGGCAAAAACCACCCCAAGTCTTCAGCTGCAGTTAAACCAGCATTTCTTTTGTACCCAGCATCATGGTTCAGGGCTCAGCCCATGGCGCTGGCACTACCCACCAGCTGCCCACTGCACCATGCAAACACATAGCTTCAGTCCAGCCTTAAAAGGGGAGATCTTGATTCCTAAGATTTCACCTCAAGATGCCCAGGGCATCATTTACAGGTTATTGCCTTTCCCCCTTCATTCAGGACTGGCCCACAGACCCCAGCCCAAAGACCCAACCATGTCCCGCAGCACTGCAGCGGCGCAGGGCTGCGCAGCCCTGGGGCCCTGCTGCAAAGAGCCCATCGCCGTGCTGCACAGCCAGGCTAATGCTTTCCCTCGTCCTCATTTACCCCAGGAGAGAGGAGGCAGGGAACAAGTCACTGCCATTTCTGCCCACCCTACACCTGGCCAAGCACCACGTTCCCAGCCCCAAGCCCCAGCTCTTAGAAAGTATATCCTTGGGCTCCTTGGGAGTTGGGGACAGGGGCTTTGTCCCCCAGTTAATCTCCCTGCACTGGCACTCAAGGCCCCCCCACTGCCCCACCAGAGAGCACCAACCTCATGTAACCCCTACACCTCAGGGCATCTGCCACAGGGACGTTTTACACCCAGAGGGCCCTCCTGCTGCTGGGGTTTCTTTGAACACCGCAAGAAAACACAGAGGATTCTGGTTCATCCCGAACAGCACAGCTGCCTGCCCCAGCGTGGTGCAGAGGGGCGAGGGATGCTCCTTGCTGCCTGGGAAGCTGGACTTTATGGTCCTCCCTGCCCTGCTGCTTGCGGGTGGACAAAAAGATGGTTTTATTCCTTCTCGCTATGTCAGCGCTGAGATCAGTCTCAGCAGGGCTGTGCGGCCACGGCTGGCCGGCCGGCCACATGGGTACCACGCCAGCAGGGCTGGTGGGAGGCGTGGGAGGAGGAAGCCATGCAAGGTAAATACAGCTGTGGTTCACCCCACTGCGGATGCATTGCTCCGGCAAGGCCGAGGAG
>NW_010539823.1:0-29820 GCF_000687285.1 Phaethon lepturus
ACTAAAAGAGGGTAGATTTAGACTAGATGTAGGAAGGAAATTTTTCACAATGAGGGTGGTGAACCACTGGCACAGGTTGCCCAGAGAGGTGATAGATGCACCATCGCTGGAAACTTTCCAGGTCACGTTGTATGGGGTCTAAGCAACCTGATCTAGTTGAAGATGACCCTGCTCATTGCAGGGGGTTTGGACTAGATAACCTTTAAAGATCCCTTCCAACTCGAAGTTTCTGTGATTCTGTGGTATCTCTAAATCCTGCAAAACGGATCAATCTCCTGTAGAACTGGCAAAGCTTTCTGAGGTTGAAAATGCACACAGAAACAGGAAACATTTCCAACACATCTCTAAGGACTTGGATAATAGGGAAAAGAATTCATGTAGTGCTGTACCTGAATCCTGGAAGCTACCATCACATGAGTCCTGACAAAATTCAATCACATTGTTTATCAATAGTTTTTGCACTAGTAGTGTGAAGCGACATCTAAAGCGTTGCTTTCTTTTTCTATTTTCTCCTGAGCCTTTTTAAGCTGGCTATGCATTTTTCAAAACAGAATTTTTAATGCTATTGTAATTTCAGTATTTCCTGTTTTAGAACAGGTCAAAAATATAAGATGATCAGAGTTTTCCAACACACTATTTTCAGATTTTTGCTCTTGATCTCAAGAAATAAGGGAAACTAAATGTTACATGATTGTCTCAATCTCTAAAAACTTTAGCTTCATGTTGGAGTTCGAACGCAATTTCAACCTTACAGTATCTGGCTCCTTTTACAAATTCTTCAACATATGTTTTCACAGCTTGCCAGCTACTATCATGGCTATCTACCTACTAACTCTGTTACTAACACCAAATAAAACCCTGTCCCATTAAAAACCTGTTACTTTTTCCTTCTCCTGCATCAGGAAGATTACAGTATGGAAGAAAAAAGTTGGTTGTTATGAAAGATACAACTTAAAGCAACTCTTGCATCTCATGGCCACTAATGGCAATTTGTGCTCCTGTTACTCAAGGTCAGAAAATCGCTTAAGTAGGTAACAATCCTCAATCTTGTCCCAAATGCAAATGTTATGTAAAATACGTATTTTTTGAATTTGAACTGGTCTGTGCTTTAACTAGAAATATGAAATCAGAGAGTGGAAAGTCTTACGTGAAGTTGCATTCATGAACTCTACCAAAATGAGTCCTCACAGTTAAGTGTTTCTCATGATTTTAGAGGCAGAAATTACACAGAAGAGTACGTTTTACATACAAGTGTTAATGGCCTTCTCAATCTCTCTCTAACCTACAGCTATAAATACAGACTAATGTGAGAAGCTGCCACCTTTTTCTCTAGAGTTATATTGGGACAACCATGCCAGCCTCGGAGCACAGATAGTGCGTACACCAGCAGAAGGAATTTCTCCCTCAGTAGGTTTTGCTAACTCCCTGCAAAATACTCTATAAGCTGGCGAACCCTCTTCTGCTAGGAAGGCTGCATGTAAGGGCTTTCCCCACAGCAGAATGATTTCAGCTGGGATACAGCTTTCTCACATCATATGTTGACAAATCTAGGCTGCAGAACTTGTCGAGCAAGCTTAGGTATCTGCCCTTGCTCTTTTGGTACATTTCCATCTATCTGCTATCTTCCTGGAAGCCAAATCTGTCTACCAAATCTCAGTAAAGGAGGCTGATTTAAAGTCTTAAATTCTCTTTAGCATGACTGGTGAGTGGGGCTAATGTGATCCTTATCTGGGTTACTCCAGCAAAGAGCGCTGAAATACAGTCTCTGCTGTGTTTTCTTGACATTGGTATAAAGAGGAACAAGTTTTTACTCAACCCAGTCATGGAAAATCTTCATGCCTTTAAAGACCTTCACTTTCTTTATCTATCTAGACATATTTTAAACACAGAATTAAATGTAGCTAGTTTGTTTGTTCAGCAGATGGGTATTAGGATAGTGTGTTTTTCTGTATTTATTGCAATGCTCTAGTTACAGTATGTTGACATTTTTGTTGATGTACCCACCTTCCAGGCAGCTAACTCTCTGGTATTACACTTCTCAGAATGGCCTACTGCATCACGTGGGAGAGGTTTGTGCAGTTCTAACTTCAAGTATCTCTAAATTATCTTGTATTTTGTCTTCAATACATTATTGGAGCTCTCTCATTTGATGGTATTAAGACGCTTCCTCAGGCACAGGATGCCTTTTTTCTAGACTTGTTCCTCTGAGATCTGGGCAGCAAATTTGGGTTTAATCCACTTCTGTCTTCATTGCAATTTTACTGGAAGCAGCTGTTACCCCTTCTTTAACAGTTTGCTGCCTGTCAGGCAGCCTGAGGGACCCACCACATGACATCCGTCCTTGGTTCTAAATATACACCTGCACAACGTATTTTCTTGGGGCAAGAGTAGAGCAAAGGGACTTTTACTTCCTTTTGCACAACTGTACTTTCATCTCTGGGCTGGAAAACTTTATTTATTCCCTGTAGTCATACTTAGCAACTTTCTGTCTTTTGTATAGAAGGGTTAATTCTACTTTTAGTACAGTCTGAAAATATATTACAGCTTCATTGCCTGTTTTAGTAGACATAAACATCAATACTGCAAAATGCAAATCTGTTACCCTTTAAATCTCATTTCAGCCTAATACAGGACAGTTCAGGTAGGTTTTTGCTAAGAGAATGGGGGATCTTACAGACGTATCCCATGAGGCTCAACTTAGATATCATATTATTGGAAGTAGGCTCAGAAAAGATGTGTGTAAAATGGCAACATTTTGCAGAACAGAACGGTAGGATTAAGTGTGATGATGTGAACATGTCAGCCATAAATATAAAAATGTCAAAAAGCAAAAGAGAATACCATAGCATGATAGGAACAAAAAACACCCCAGTAACAATACAGAAACTTGTTATTATATTTTTAGCTTCCTGGGCTTATATGAGGGCACTGTACGACAGATTGATGGGTCATAATAATAGAATCAAGAGTGAAGGCCAGAGAAGTACCTTCCAATAAGAAAAAAAAAAAAAAAAAAAAAAAAAAAAAAACAAAAAAAAAAAAAAAAAAAAAAAAAAAAGATAAAACCAGAAAAGAAACAAAAAAACAAGTAAAAGTCTAGAATAATAGTATTTGTCAGAGAAAAGATAATTCTGAGTAGATGTGATACATATTACTGCTTGCTAAGCGGAACAGTGAGTTTACATTTATCTTACTTTTAAAAGGTTGTCTCAATCTTTTAAGATGCGCTCAACTCCGTACAGCGCAAAAGACAGGGGAAAAAAGATTTCAATTTACTGAACACCTTAATGAAAAAAAACAGTAGATATATCAAATTAGCTAACTCTTTACTAGATTATCTAAAATGTCCTTTGGTCCTCTTACTGAGAAAATACTTACTTATAAGATACTGATATTAGATATTAGAGATGAAACTGACCAAAACTATTAATCAGAACTTTATCTTCTTTTATCCCTGTAATTTCAGTTGTGACATGTAGACAAAGCAGAACTTACGGATTCAGGTTTTTTTTAGAACATAAATTTTTGTGTTAAAACAATTTTTTATTATTAAAAACAATAATTTGTTTGCTTAGAGAACAGTAAAACGTATTAATTTAAATCTTCTAAGCATATTTTTGGCAAATATTTCTATGAGCTATCCTGGTTAGTTCTTAAGATTGTATATCTGAAGCAAAACTCTCAAAAATGCTACCAATATCTGCCATTTATGAGATTGCAGGGGGAAGTATTCATACAGCTATCTAGAAATCTCTTTGACATTGTTCCTCTTATTTACAAAGGTTGTCATCCAGTCGGTGAACAGCAGCAATACCATATGGCTTAGATGACAAGCTGCATATAATAAAAGCAGTCAAAGAAAAAGGTGAGGGAAGCAATTGTGTAATGTTTGAGAAAGATACGTCAAGCTGTAGCATAGGTCAGGCCCTGATCATGCAAAACTATAGATCCAATGTTTTATTTTCATGACCAGGCCCAGATATTTACATAGCATGACTGGTGTTAGAGATCTGTAAAAATAGCTTGGAGCATACATCTATTCCTGTTTAACCTCTGAGCCTGTTCATGTACCTTGCTTATTTTCAAGAACCTAGTAGAAATCCACTATGATTTCTGAGATCCTGAAGGCACAGAGCTGGTGTTACCCTCCTTTTCAAAGTTGATCAAGTGCATGTTAGATAATGTAAACAACAACAAGAAAAAAAAAATCCAGCACACACAAATCTATCCAGTTGGTCGTTAAAATAGCCAGAACCCAAACAACCAATCCCCCTTAAAAGAAAACAAAACAAATCTAAGAGACCCGCAAAAGAACTGAAAGTATTCTTTTAGTCTACAAACTGCTCTAACTTAATGGACAAAAAGTCCTACCTAAACAGTTGTTGCTACATGGGATGATTGGCAGTGAACTCAAAATAAACAGTTGTCCTGGTTTAACCCCAGCCAGCAACTAAGCACCACACAGCCGTGCGCTCACTTCCCCCCAGCGGGATGGGGGAGAGAATCAGGAAAATCGGAAGAGTAAAAGTGAGGAAACTCACGGTTTGAGATAAAGACAGTTTAATAGGAAAAGCAAAAGCCGCGCACGCAAGCAAAGCAAACCAAGGAATCCATTCAGTCCTTCCAGTCAGCAGGCAGGTGTTCAACCATCGCCAGGAAAGCAGGGTTCCATCACACATAACAGTTGCTTGGGAAGACAAACGCCATCACTACAAACGTCCTCCCTTCCATCTTCTTCTGCCATCTTTTTATTGCTGAGCATGATATCGTATGGAGTATCCCTTTGGTCAGTTGGTGTCAGCTGTCCCAGCTTCTTGTGCAGCCCCAGCCTGCTTGTAGAGGTGGTGATGTGAGAAGCAGAAGAGGCCTCAACTCTGTGTAAGCACTGCTCAGCAGTAACTAAAACATCCCTGTATTATCAACACTGTTTCCAGCACAAATCCAAAACATAGTCCCACACTAGCTAGAAAATTAACTCTATCCCAGGCAAAACCAGCACAAGTGTTCTGCACATGTTCTGCATTGGAGGAATGATGTGGAACACCGTTCGATTGGGAATAAATATTTGAACACAGAAAATATTTTCACATATGCTTCGAAATTCAGCTAAGCCCTATTCAAAAGAAAGAGCATACAGCATACAATACCTTGCTGCATTTTACGAGTGGGACCCTTCTCTCTAAGCCATTGATCTCTTCTACCCTGGACTCTTAAGCAGTTGGTTGAACTGCTGCTATTAACATATCCTACTGTGTCACTATATGGAAGGCTATTCTTTACCTCATTCTAACACTACAACTAGAAGACAGTCATCTGACGTAGCCCAGGGAATAGTAGACCCAAAGGTAGAAAACAGCAAAGTCAGCAGATTTATGAAAAGTGAGATGCCATTCTGACCCTGCTAAATTAAGATTGTTCTATTTCCTGATGAGAACAGTTTCACGTCTTGCTCTGAAGTCACATCTTAAGACTACCACATAATCTTTCATGCCTGAATATATTCCAAAATGGTTATTTCATTTTGTTCAACAAATGTACATTCCTTCAAAACTATCTTCAAAAGACAGGCTACATGTTTCATAAAAGTATCAGATATCCTTTTTCAAGACATAGACCTATTCTGCTTGATGTCTGTAGACATACAGGATAAATCATATGTTATGTAGCCCACTATTTTTTTTTTACAAAACATAAACAAAAACAATTCCAAAAAAACGAAACTTCATAGCATTATATGAAGTGGTTTTATAGCATGCCTTGAAAAGAAATAGAAACACATTAAAAATCCTTGCTTTTTTTGTTTGGAGAAGAATCAAATAGAAAACATAGCAGCTCCAGTTCATAGCTGAAAAAAAAGTGTTCCACTGATCAAGATGCTTTCAAGAATACTGAGGAATCCTCAGTCTTTAGCACCCATCTCCCTAAAGAGTATGTGATTTGTAGAAGATTTGAAACCTATAACTTCCTCTACAAAAATGGGCCCACTTTAGATAATTTAAAGTGGATAACAAAAAAGAAGCAGCAGCAGCAGCAATCTGTAGCCATTCTTAAAATGGAGGCCAAAGCAGAAAGAATCTACCTTACACAACTTACGGTCTAGTTACCGACTGAAAGTAGAAGTGCATATTTTTGAAGCACTTCAGGCCCAGAGTCAGCTTCCAGGATGAACAAATCAAAGGAGTAGAGCTCAGAGCAGCTGGGGTCACACTTCTAATTTGGATTTGTGAACTTAGATGGCTGGGCGGAGGCTGTGGTCCAGAATTTTTCCACAGTTCAGTTCATCTTTTCATTTGGGATGACTGCTAGCAAAAATAACAATGCACACAATTGGCTAAATTAATTGTCATTTTCTTGTTTGCCAATAGTGTTAGTTTTAATAATCTAGTTTATTTTCAAGACCTACCAGCAATATCTTAGTGTACTCTATATCTCTTTACATCAGTTTTAAGACTTTGAGTCAATTTGCCTTACCATATGTCAGATATGTAGCTGCACTATTTATTGACTCCTCACTTCCACCCACAAATGGCCTATAAAACCTCTCAAAATAAAGTGTATGATTTACAAGGCAATCTCAGCAAGAAGCAGCAAATGGTCTTATACATTCAAATGCCCCTGCAAGATCAAGTAAAAACACTGGGCAAAATGTAAGTTGTTCTGTATGATGCTGAAGTGTGCCTCAAGCATTTTTTATGTGTAGAGATCATTGGGTGACCTAGTCTCAGATTTGAAACTACTTATTGCCAGGGACCAAATGCTTCATCGGGGTAATGAGTGTTTCTTGAACAAAAAAGGTAAAGGGTTTTTGTTGTTGTTTTTTTTGTTCCCCCACTAAAATAATGCAAGGGAAATAAGTGATTGGTAATATGTGATTGTGACCCTCATCTCAGGTATGGGCTACTTCAGCAAAAGTCATTGTGCTGTAGGTGTAAGTTGTCCAAGTCACTTGGAACAACATACTCCACTGCATGTGAATAGAAATGTTTGCATAGTGCTGTTTTGAACAGTGATATTAGTCTCTCTACATTGTGACATGTACATCAGAGGAGTCAGAAGTTGGCATGCAATGTAAGAACCAAAAGTATGAGCTTTCTGTTGAGATCATGGGTAGGTAGCAACAATGACTATGAAGTGAACTTGTCAGTAGTGCTCCCAAGGAAAATTTTGTACTGTAATACTCTGCTCGGCCTGATAATAAGGTATCCTGGGATGAGTATAGAGACGCTGCCCAGTTGTGTAGGGATGGGGTCAGGAGGGCCAAGGCGTGGCTGAAGCTGAAGTTGGCAAGGGGTGCAAAGAATAATAAGAAGGGCTTCTACAGATCTGTTAGTCAGAAAAGGAGGGTCAAAGAAAGCATACCTGCCTTGATGAGCATGACTGGCAGACTGGTAACAATGGATGAGAAAGCTGACGTACTCAACGATGTGTTTGCCTCAGTCTTCACTGGCAGTGCCTCTTCCCACACCTCTCAAGAGGATGGCCTGCAAGAAGGGGACTGGAGGAGCAAAGTCCCTCCCACTGGAAGAGAAAATCAGATTCAAGACCACCTGAGGAACCTGAACGTGCACAAACCTATGGGACCTGATGAGATGCATCCCAGAGTCCTGAGGGGATTGGCTGTCGTAGCTGCCACACCTCTCCGTGATATTTGAAAAGTCCTGGCAATCAGGTGAAGTCCCTGGTGACGGGAAAAAGGGTAGCATTGCACCTGTTTTTAAAAAAGGTAACATGGAGGACCCTGGGAACTACTGACCTATCAGCCTCACCTCTGTGCCTGGGAAGATCATGGAACAGAACCTCCTAGAAGCTATGCTAAGGCACATGGAGGACAGGGACAGCATGGTTTCACCAAGGGCAAGTCCTGCCTGACCAACCTAGTGGCTTTCTATGATGGAGTGACCACATCAGTGGACAAGGAAAGAGCTGCAGATGTCATCTATCTGGAATTCTGTGAGGCTTTTGACATGGTCCCCCACAACATCCTTCTCTCTAAGTTGGAGAGAGATGGATTTGATGTGTGGACTGTTGGGTGGAATTGCTTGGATGGTTGCATCTGGAGGGTAGCAGTCAATGGCTCAATGTTCAGATGGAGATTGGTGACAAATGGTGTCCCTCAGGAGTCTGATAATAGACTGTTTAACACCTTAGTCAGTGACATAGTGAGATCGAATGCACCCTCAGCATTTCTGCAGATGACACCAAGCTGAGTGGTGTGGTTGAGTTGCCTGAGGGATGGGATACCATCCAGAGGGACCTGGACAAGCTCGAGGAATGGGTCTATCTGAACCTCATGAGGTTCAGCAAGGCCAAGTGCAGGGTCCTGCACCTGGGTTGGAGCAGCCCCCAGTATCAGTACAGGCTGGGGGATGACGGGATTGAGAGCAGCCCTGCTGCGAAGAACATGGGGGTCCTGGTGGATGAAAAGCTGGACGTGAGATGGGAACGTGTGCTTGTAGCTCAGAAGGCCAACCGTATCCTGAGCTGCATCCAAAGAAGTGTGGCCAGCAGGTGATTCTGCCCCTCTACTCCACTCTGGTGAGACCCCACCTGGAGTCCTGCATCCAGCTCTGGAGCCCTCATCACAGGAAAGACACGAAGAACATGGGGGTCCTGGTGGATGAAAAGCTGGACGTGAGATGGGAACGTGTGCTTGTAGCTCAGAAGGCCAACCGTATCCTGAGCTGCATCCAAAGAAGTGTGGCCAGCAGGTGATTCTGCCCCTCTACTCCACTCTGGTGAGACCCCACCTGGAGTCCTGCATCCAGCTCTGGAGCCCTCATCACAGGAAAGACATGGACCTGTTGGAGGGGGTCCAGAGGAGGGACACAAAAGAGATCAGAAGGATGGAACACCTCTCCTATGAAGAAAGGCTGAGAGAGTTGGGGTTGTTCAGCCTGGAGAAGAGAAGTCTCTGGGGAGACCTTATTGCAGCCTTCCAGTACTTAAAGGAGGCTTCTAAGAAGGGTGGGGACAGACTTTTTGGCAGGGTACAAGGTGCAAGGGGTAATGGTTTTAAACTAAAAGAGGGTAGATTTAGACTAGATATAAGGAAGAAATTTTTTACAGTGTGGGTGGTGAAACACTGGCACAGGTTGCCCATAGAGGGGTTAGATGCCCCGTCCCTGGAAATATGCCAGGTCATGTTAGATGAGGCTCTGAGCAACCTGAACTAGGTGAAGATGACCCTGCTCATTGCAGGGGGTTTGGACTAGATGACCTTTAAAGGTCCTTTTGAACCCAAAGATTCTATGGTTCTGTGATTCTATGACAATATTATTTTCATGGCAACTCTATGTCTCCATATGAAAATACAGAAAAATTAGGCTAAAAACTATGTACATTTTTTACTCATTGTCAAAATTCATGCTATCACATCCTTTCCCATAAAATGAAAAAATAAGTGAGGCCTGCTGCATCATATTTAATATGCAGTATATCCTTCATAATCAGAGCTAACAGAACATCAGGCATACCAGTCTTACAAGAAGGTGCTCAATGGTGCCTGTAACAAGGAAATAACAATTTTAAAGAGTAGGAGTCCGAATTCAAGTCTCTAAATGCATGTTTAAGCATCTAATAAAGGCCTATTCTTTAAAGATGACAAGATGTTTAAATTCTGTCAGTGGAGTGGGCTTGTAGATATTTTTCCAGAAATGTAAAAGTTTTGATGGGACAGGTCCAGCTTGATTGATAGATCTCCTAATGTTGACTAACCAGGTGGCTTTTGCTAAATGTGTATTCCAGTGTTTGAATGTCCCATTCTCTCAGTGTAGTCTTTATCAGTCCATTGTATCATTCGATTTTCCTGGAAGCTCTGGTGCATGATAGGGGATGTTCTTTTTGGCCCGAGGTTGTTTCGGATGTTAGTCCCGTTGTCTGGTTCAATTCTTTCTGGGCTGCCATGTCGCCATAAGACTTGCTTTTCAAGGCCCAGGATAGTGTTCTGGGTGGTGGCATGGAGTGTGGAATATATTTCCAGCTATCTGGTGGTTGCTTCCACCGTTGTAAGCACATGGCTCTTGCCATGGCGGGTTTGCGGAAATGTGATATAATCAATCTGCTAGTCCTCCCCATATTTATATTTCAACCATAGTCATCCATACAAGAGAGTCTTTAAGCGCTTGGCTTGTTTAATTGCAGCACTTTTCACATTCATGGATAACCTGTGCAATAGTGTCCAAGGTCAAATCCACCACTCAGTCCCGAGCCCATCTATATGTTACATCTCTTCCCTAGTGGCCTGAGGTGTCATGGGCCCACCGAGTTACAAATAGCTCACCCTTATGTTGCCAGTCCAGATTCATGTGAGCCACTTCAATCTTAGCAACCTGATCCACCTGCTGGTTCTTTTGATGTTCTTCAGTGGCCCGACTCGGGTATGTGGGCATCTATGTGGCGTACTTTTACAAGCAAGTCCTCTAGCCAGGCAGCAGTATTTTGCCATAAGGTGGCAGCCCAGATGGGTTTACCTCTGCGCTGCCAGTTGCTCTGCTTCCATTGCTGTAACCACACTCACAGAGCATTTGCCACCAGCCACGAGTTAGTACAGAGAGCCACTTTTCTCAGTCAGCAATATATAAAGCCAGCTGGATGGCTTTAAATCTCTGCAGACTGGCTTGATTCACCTTGTCCTTCAGCAGTTTCTGTGACTTATCATATAGGACTCCATACAGCAGCCCTTCCACTTCTCATGCTTTCCCACAATGTGACAGGACCCCTCAGTGAACAGGTCATATTGCTTTTCATTTTCTGTCAGTTTATTATACAGTGAGTCCTCTTCAGCATGTGTCACCTCCTCCTGGTAATGGTGATATTCCACAATCTTTGCCTTCTAGCCAGTCCATGGTCACCTCCAAAATTCCTTGATGATTGAGGTTTCCTATTCGAGGCCACTGTGTGATCAGTGCAGCCCAGTTACTCACGTAGCATCAGTCGCATGATGTGTAGAGGGGACCGTTCCTTTGAACATCCAGGCCAGCACCGGCAGTTGGGGTGCCAGGAGGAGCTGTGCTTGAGTACCAACCACTTCCAAAGAAGTTCAGTCCAATAAACACTGTTATCCCTCTTCTCCATATTGCTGGAGGCAGGTCCCCTCTAATCCTGGTCATAGGATCCGTTACTCACTTCTTGTGAATACAAATCAGAAGTCTCTTTATTAGTGTCGGAAGTCAGACCAGCCCTTCTACTCTGTCTGCGAAACTGCTCACTGGAGACTGGAGCAGCAATTTTCCTGGAAAAATTCACGTTTGTGATCACTTCTCCTTGCAACTCACATACCTCTAGGGTCGAGTTAGATTTTCCATCCCACTTCCTCATGTCCTTTCCATCGTCGCATGGGTAAAACCTCATGGTGGCCCAAATTTGTACCCCCTATATCCTATATTTGTACCCCTATCGAGCACAAGAACGCTTATTCCTAACAGCTGAGATACTGGTCTGTACAAGTGGGGAGTAGGACATATCCTCTTTGAGTTGCTGGAACTCCCAGAACAGGTTTTTAGACTTTTAGGACAGTTTTTCCACAGCAGACATGCAGGCCCATAGGGAGGAGGAGAGATTTTCTTTGTATTGCCAGAGTTGGCCAGCCAGTTCATCCACCATTGGTCCCTCTTTATCTTTCCAGGTCATTACTGCTAAAGAGTTGGCATAGGATGTGAGTGTGTAAATAATGGACTTGCTAACAATAAGTGCTAAGAATAATTGGTTTAAAACAGTGGAATGATGCTGAAAAAGTGAAGATATAATGCAGAGGAAGCATAATGAAAAAGAATGTGAAAAATATGAAGAAAAATAGACATATTAAGGCATCATTAAAATTTTCATTGTCATAGATAAAGCATGTTAAACATGAGCCTACAAATATGTAAAGTTATATAGCTTAATTTTACACAAGGGACTGGAGAATATTTTCAGATTTTAATTCCTTAACAGCAGATAGCTTTTATTTTTCTTAATGTCAGATTAAATCCTGAATGATACCATTTAGGAATCTGTGGCAAATGCAGCAAGATATATTCAGTGATGCCTATTATACCCCAATGTTTAAATGCGCTGTATAGACAAACACATGCTGTATTCATTTATTATATCCTGTGGACAGATTTTAATACTTCTCTTTAACTTTCAACACTAAATGGCAAAATAAATTTACAGAAAGAACCCAGCTATATACACGTTTACATGTGGATGAAGAGAGTTACAATTCCATTTACTTTCTTATTTTGGAGGTTATAAAGGGATAAAAATCAAAGGAAACCTCTCAACACTAGTATTATTGGACAATGAAGCTTTTCTGAGAGAGATTACAAATGATTTATAGAGGTCAGCACCAAGCAGAATTTCAAGGAGGATTTAACATTAATCAATTGTCTAAAAACTTTTGGGAAGTATAAAAAATATATGATTTTAACCAGCTATTACCTCTTGCTGAGTCCATCGTTTACTCACTGTTCTATGTGATTGCCACTTTGAATTAAACACCTTTTCACACCATTTGCTGTGCAGATGGCAAAGTGCTCTGCGAATGACAGATCTGAAACCCCAGGAGCTCTGAGCAGTGCACTGGAAATACATCACAATAAGCAGATACCTATTATCTACTCTTGACTTGGCTGTAATCTCCTCCTCCAAATCCTTGACTGTCTGCTCTTTGGCTTTTCTCTCAGAATACACTACCTCTGCACCTTTTTTAGAGAGCTCTGGAGAGTAGATCTCTGTCAATGGCTAGACCACCCTCTGTAAAGTTCAAGAGTTCGACAGTTTGCACCTCTCGCTGCCTGGCAGCCAGCAGTGGGTATCGTCTCTTCTGTGCTCTGAACTGTGAACATGTTTGGCAGTGGTGTGAGAGCAAGAGCTGCTTAAAGCAGCTGTAGAGCAAGTTCTGTGATGCTCCCTATGCCCCTGGGCCATCCGGGTTCTTCCAATTGCTGCTCTGGAAGGTGGATGCAGGAGCGGGGACATCACACCACCTCTCCTCCATGTGTCCTCCTGACCCTGTGGCATTCGCACCTCCTTCACACCAGCACTCATCCCTTTCTCACCTTTCACATCTTGCTCTCTGCTTAAACCCCTGTCACCAGGTTTTCAATGGTTATTTCCTAGCCAAATCTCAAGGATTGTACTCTGTTCACCCTGCTTGTTCTCCCTGTCAACCATATTTGACAGTTAACCGTATTCTTCTGCACAAGATACTCCCCTCTGTGTTACATTGCCTTCCAAGTCTGAGCCCTTTCCCGTGTCTCCTCCTACCTTTTTAGGCACTTGTTACTTAGTGTGTCCTTTAAAGGACTTTTTCTTCTTCAAATTCCTATGTGTTTTCTAGGATTCAGTCACAACTCTTTATTCTCTATAACTTCTCAGGTTAACTTCAATTGTAGATGCAGATTTAACTGTGACTTTTTTGCAGGCAATGTACTGCTTTCATTTCACGTTCCAGAAGTATATCTTAAATTCTCAGCTCGTCTCTTTAACATAAGGAACTAGCACTCCAGCTTTCCTTCTTTCTCCCAACTCATTTGCCATCCCTCACCTCACTTCACACTTCAGTGCTTACTTTGGCATGATCAGATTTTGACACATCTCATCATCCACAAATCAAGGCTATGTTAATAATTGCAGATTTTCTGTATACTGTTTTCAACTGTCGCCATTGATAAAATGTCAGCTTGCCATCTCCTTGCAACACCTTTCTCAGGTTTAAGAATAGAATAGTTTTCAACCGTCCTCCTTCAGAAAGCTGTTTAAGGAAGTTCATCCTGGCTTTCTTTTTGCCCTTTTCTCTACTGGTTATATCTTCTCCATTATATCCAACATACACTACTTGTTTTCATTCACAGGCCTCCCGAAGTACCTCTCTATTATATTTAAAAGGAAAACTTTGACTCCTCCTTCTAAAGTTTAATTTTCTATTACCTCTAATGGGAATAGTGTATAAACATCTGGCTTTATCATCCTTTAAATCCATCTTAAAAATCCTTCTTTCAGAAACATCTTTAATGAACATGAAAATTTTATACTTCTGTTATTACTTCTTGTTATATACTATAAGCTCTTTGAAGCTAGGATAGTCTTTCCATTTTGTTTTGGGTCAGTATGTTCCTGGTCTATGACAACATTCTTGCCCCTTCATGAATTGCCTCTGAAAATTGGTGCTTTTACTGGGCCATTGTTCTAGGAAAAGTCCATAAAATGTTTCTCATTTTTTCAAGGATACAATTTACTCCTTAGCAACTTTTTTCAATAGAATTACATAAATTAATATAGATTTCTAAAAGTAATGGCAAGGCTTCAGATTTATTACATGGGTGAGGTATCATTGTGTTATCACAAGGAACTGGAGGCACAAAAGTGAACTGTGTAATGGGTGTCACGATGTCTGGATTTCAGAACAGAACTGGAAGCTGATCTTGGCTTACTGGGAAATTCTCAGAGACAAATTTGTACAAGCAAGTGACTGCTTATGGGCATAAGTGACAGTTTATGGGCACTTCATGTGGCACTGGAATACTCTGCTGTGTCCTACAGAAGGAAGGAGCTCAAACAAAATGCTATGGGAGGAGGAGAACTTCATGAAAAGTTAAAAAACCCCTGTCACCTTTTTTGCTAAGGGGAAAAAAAGCAATCAACAACACTGAAGAAAGAAAGAAAATATCTGATCTACAGATTTTAAGAAATGGAATAGACCTGAGTCCAGGGTCTAATCTACAGATGGAAGCAGTAAGTCAAACCTGTTACTGTGGAAGAACTGTATAAACTTATACAACTGAACAAATGCTTGCAAAAGTATTTCGATCACATTTAGAACAAATGACACAAAAGGATCACCTTCAAAAACGCTTGTTTATAAGGATTTACAGTTAATAATGCATTATACCTTTCCAAGAAATCTTTTTGCCAAAATTGGTATGTGATATGAGCATATGGTACTACAATTCCCTCTTCCAGTATAAATACAGATTCTGAGAAAATGAATCATTAAAAGTCATTTAAAATGTGGATTTTTGTCTGGTTTTCAGATCTGAGAGAAAATTATTGACTTCACACTGAAGCAAAAAAAAAGGAGAGAGAAGTGCAACTAACATTTGTAGTAAATACTATTATCTGTAGTAAATAGTCTGGAAAAGAAATTTAAAACTGCAACCACAGTAATTAACAGTGATTTAATTTACAGCAATTGCAGCAATGACTTAATGATGTACCTGGGAGGTTATTTTTATCAGACTCCTATCTCAGTGAGACAGGTTTCCTCGTCTTTTGTATGCCATCCGTGGATCCCTGTTAGGAAGAAAAACTGCATAAAACTATGCAAATGATACCTACTTTCCTCACAGGAATGTCTATGTTCTTTTCTGCTGTATTCTACCAACAGGATTCTCTTCCTAAAAAAAGTCTGAGCACATTTAATCTGAGGTCTTCTTATGCTTAATGAAAGAGTCTGCATCTTCTTTTCAGGATGTACTGTCTCCTGGTGCCTCATGTTGTGTAAGGATATAATTGACAGAATTGTTTTTGCTGTTTGTCTGCTGTAAAGAAACTAGCAGTAGGGAAATCTGGTATCCCGTTGGCATCAAGCCTCCCTATCAGCTTTGTTCAAGTCTAGAAATTAATCTGAAGTAATACGCACCATTACTCGCTACCCTAACCGGAAGGAGACCCACTTTTTCTGAGAGCCCATTCGCACCCTAGGCAAGACTGGTTCCTGTGGCATGCTTTTTTCCAAGACCAGCATATAGATAGTGTCAGACATGTTCTACCAGCTGGTTACAGCTGAGGCCCAAGGACACGCAGCTTTGTACTGAAACAGGGCAGGTGCCACTGAGCGTGGCTCCATCCACAAAGGAAATCTAACAGGAGAGCAGATTCCCCTGGAAGAGCAGAGGGCTACAGCCCCTGCCCCTGACCCGGTACCTGGCATCTTATGCCCCGGGAGACGCTAGCTCTCTTCCTCCGGCTGCCAAACAGGTAGGCAGCTCCTCGAGTCTCTCGTTCAGATTCCACGCGTGGAGTAACATAGGTCAAGTAATTTATGCAGCGTAGATATGGAATTAGACGCTGGTCTTAAAGTACTTGCTTTAGAAAGACTGTTAGCAATAATCTGAAAAATAGTGCAAGTTGTCATGTGAGCTGTGTTATTATTTTCACTGAAATAAAGCCATTTTGATGTCAATGAAGAGAAATGCCATGATTTATCTGTACCTAGATGTCTACTATAACATGAAATTAATTATGTCCTTGAAGCTTTTCTTGCTCTTTAATGACTGCAGAAAAGGTGATTCAAATGTAGAAGTCAGGACAACAAATAATATACTTGGATGAATGAATCTCAGATCTGCAAGGCAGTCAACTTCATGTCTTTAGTTGCAGCTCACGTGACACAAGCCCCTTAGTCAGGTTAGCCATAACTCACAAACTGTTTTAGCAGTGCTTTACTTCTAATCGTTCAGCTCACGCATCTGTGGCAGTGTTAATAAGAAAGTAACATTAAAAAAAGAAGAAATACTGCTTGCTGAGCCCAAGACTCCCGGTTGTATCAAAATGATCTGCGCATTGTAACTGGACCCAGCCAAATCTCGTTAGCTGGACTCTCCACCAGACAGGAATTACTGTTCAGTCGTGTCCAGCTCTGGGGTGGGAGGTCCTCCAGTATTTATGGGCAGATATGCAGAAAAGCCACCTCTCTCCTCCCTTTGGGATGAGCCAGTGAAAGTAAGTAGGTGTCATACATCCTACTGTGTAGGATCTAGGTATCTAGCTGGGGAGTAGAAGGGTCTTACCGTTAATTTGGTCACGAATGGCAGTAAGTAAGTTAATCAGCCAAAGGCTCGGTGTTTAACTGCGTGAACTCACTAGCAGAATCCCCATCTGTCAGTACGTTGTATTGCTGAGGTGAAACAGATGGCAAAGCTAATAGAATTGAAATTGAACCTCTCGGCCTAGGTTTACACCTAACTGCATCACCCTTTGCAGCCTTATGATTGGCTGCGGAGGGGGAAAAACTTGATATTCTGTAGTTCTAAAACACCTAAATACAAGGAATGGGAAGGAATACTACTGCATTCCTCAGGCCACAGGAGAGTACCTGAGCACCTGAGGAGATGCCTGACATCATTGATGAGGTCTCAGCCTTTACTGAAGCATAAGCCTTTTTTTTTTTCTCTGAGTGTGTCCATGCTGAAACAGAAAATTGTGTTTCTGACTGAGAGAAGCGAGGCTCAGCTGCAAAATGGGCAGGCACTTTCACCCATTCCTACAGTCTCAGCCATACCATTTTAAAATGATTGATTTTTCATCAGAGCTCAGCATTAAACTTGATCGCAGCCAACTTTAAAATAAAATAGATTTCTTTTTAAAGGGAATGAAGTTATATAAAACAAAACCAAAGCTGCTTCCTTCTGCCAATGTAATGGGATGTTTAATGTTTTTTACTCTGAAAAAGCATCTGGCATATGCATTGTATTTTCAACTCGCAGCAGTCTGAACAGGTAAAATTAAGTTAATAATTCCTATTGACATGAAAACCTAAATGTTATTTGCCAGGGGTCCTTATCTTTCTAATTCTTAAAGATGTATACAAGTGAAAAATTAATTTGTACCATAGAGATAAATTCTGTAAATTTTGAGACTGTGACATTTCTTACCTTGCAGTGGGATTTAGACATTTCTTTATAGAAACTGAACTGAGCATTAATTTCAAGTAATTAGTAAGAGCTCTATATTGAAGTTTAATGTTTGTAAAGATTTGGAATATTTTACCTGTAGTACAATCAGATCTTCCACATTATTAGCATAAAACTTAAGCATAGGAGCATAATATAATTCTTAATTAATAATTTCATTATTAATTTTATAATTTATACTTTTGTCATTCATGAGAGAACATGAGAAGTTTTTATAGGTGTAGGGTAGTCTTGATTGTCAGAAATGTCACTGAATCTATTAATTATAAAATGCATGTGATCTTTCTTGAAAACTAGCTTTATGGACATTAGTTAATGCAAATCTGTGTTTTATTTTTTTTAAATTGCTTGTTTGTTTGTTTGTTTTTCTTTCTTGATCACAAAGAATTTACTGTAAAATTTTACACTGGCTTAAAAGTACTAGAAATACTAGAACCTATTCCTGTCAATCTTTAACATGAGAAGTTACAGTTCCTTCTTTACCATCTCCTTCCAACAGAGTACAGCAGCATTGTGGGGAAAAAAAAAACCCAACCTGCAGCATGGCCTTTTTTTCTTTAGGTTTCTGGCGGCTAATTCTTTCTTACATCATCGGATCATTCATCTGTGTTAATTTTATCATTTCCGTAATTACTGGAATAGCGTCTGAAATGAGACACTACTCCTCATAAAAAGATACAGAGGTTCTGTTCTCATATTTCTTCATGGAAAAAGATCCAATTTAATTTCACCAACTTTAACGCTTAAAAGTTAGATTTCTTGCCTGAGTTACTGAGATTCCCTCACTAGTGAAGTCTCAAGATGCCTAGATTCAGCCTAGAAGAAGCTTAGAAAATTAAAATGGTGTAGCCTTCTGATTTTGGAATGACTAAAGTCAGGGGACAAGAATCCCATCTGGAGTCATAATTTTATAAAATCATACTATTATAATGACTTGGAGTGTAATGTTTTCCTAGTGCAACATCCAAATACTCTGGACACTAGAGAAGAAGGGTTCTGCAGTATTGTAGATTTAATGAAGACATATGATTTCTTAAAGTTCATAGAGAATATACAAAATAAAGTAACCGAGATGAGTAAACCATCTTCCCATATTAATGTCCTGCCCTCCTGCTCTCCTCTTGGGCATTTTTTGTGTTTCATTTAATTTTTGAATGAAACATGAACTATATTTAAAAAAATTATTAAATTATTCTGATGAGAGGTTAAAGTATATTTTAGGTTGCAAGTATTTTAAGGATGCAAAGATTTTGTTTTGTTTTGTTTTGTTTTGTTTTATTCTGTTTGTTGTTTTAATCATCTGCCGTGACACATAGCGGAAAAAAAAGGCTTTTAATCTTTTGGAAGTAGTCATACCTCAGAATTTCTAACTGTGCTAAAACACTTTGGGGAACTGTTCAGAATTGCAGTGAGAGGGTACCTATGGTTCTCCCAGCCTCCTGGCCCAAAGGTCAAGCCACGAGGAAGTTTCTGATAGCACTTACTTTAATTGAAGCTGAATCACTGTACTGTTCCGGGGCTGCTTTTGGCTTGCCTGTATTCCTTCCTCCTTAACTGCTGTAAAAACATGTCCCCATCCCTCCTGATAATGTTTATCTTGAGTTTGTATGTAAGTTTGGAGTGAGCTTTTGGTGTGTTACCCCCTTTTTATAACTTATCTCTACTTCCTCACAATTTTTTTATCAATGCAAACCCTCTGATGCTACAGAAAGCAAAGACTGATAGATTTTTTTTCTTCACAGTCTTTCTGTCCTCACCTCAGTCTTGTGTGCAGATGGAAAAAAATAAGTTCCCTAGAGAGGCCTCTGCTCTCTCAAGCATCAGGACAACTCCGCTGTCTCCCAGGAGCCGTGCAGCACCATAGCAATGCAACCTGATCAAGGACCAGAGGCCGGAGTTTTGTGCTGGAGGTGAAGTCACTGGCAGAGACCACCGCGGACTGAACTGAATACCACCTTGGGGGAAAAAGAGAACCAAGAACGTACGAAAGTCCCCCGCAAGTATAGCGATGACTTTACGTGAGAGTAAACATCAGACTTACTGGTTTACTGTTCATGATTTAACTTAAAAGGAAGAGGACTGAATTTTCACAGTACTAGCATGCTAAGAACTACCTTATTAAAAAGGAAGGTAGGTGTCATACTATTAATAATACAGGAAAGTTTTTCTTTTTCTTTTTTTATCTGACAATATTTAAATGTGTACCTTTATTTGATATTTATAGTGGCCACAGGATTAAACGTTTGTGTTGCCATATGTCTTTCCTGGAGTCTATGGTTATTCTCATAGTTTGGGGTTTTCTGCATATTCAGGTGTTCATTGTACAATGTCTGTCTGAACAGACACTACAAGTTCACATTGTTAAGCTTTTCTCCAGATGAGGGCTAGAAACTTCCCTTGAAATATAGGATGAGATTTTGATATAATCTCATGATCTAAAAACACAAGTGGGACTCCAGGGTTAGGTCCTTGTTTTAATCTTGTTTTCAGATGGAGGGTGGAAAATGACATTGCCACAACTGAGAATTACTATCTCTACTGCTGTGCTCCTATGAAACTGTCTTATTCAAAGTAATATACATTATTTTGGTTGAGGTTTCTGAATTATGTCCCCTATTCTTTAGATGAAATTTTTAAATTATTGTCTTTCACCTTGTGTGCATTTCTCACTTGTTATCCATATGTACAGAGAGAGAATGCACAGCAACATAGCCTGTGTGGTAAGAACAAAGTTAGTTCTAAATGGTGTAGTACAGTAATTGAGTGGAGGATAAAAGAGCCATCCTGAATCCTATTAACAGTAATATGGTTTATGCTGTGCAGAATAGTAGCACAACACACACACAACTATAATAATCTGAGTAATTTTTACAGCAAAGTAATTGAGAAAATGTATATTTGATTCTATATTCTTTTACTTAATGTTTTAACCTCTTTCCCATAAGGAATCATCCATTCACTGGAAGTATATGGTTCATATCCCACTGCTTTTGTATGCAGATAAGAAGGAGGTACTGCTAAGGTCAATTCTAATGGACAAATCATCTCAGCATATTTAAAAAAAAAAAAATTACCGTTGCCTCTTTTGTAAGTTCTCCAATGAGTGATGTAAATGGAAGCCGAGTCCTCTGTGTATCCCCGGTGGTCTAATTCCCATCTTACAAGGGAACTTATGGAAAGGTATTGTTCCAAGGGACATGTTAACACAACTTAATGTGATGTATGCTCAATATCTATCATACTGGCAGACTTTGGACAGATGTGTCTATTTGTCAAAACCACAGCGTAAAACAAAGCGGAACTTTTTTAATCAGATAAGGATATTTATACTTTATGTCAAGAGAGATACCATGTAAAACTCTCTACCACAACTTATCAAGGAGACAGAAGAACAAAGACTGCGAATCACTGCTACTCCAAGGAAATCTCAGAAAATATTGTGTCGCATAAAATATTCCATGTGCTAGACTAAGGGGAATATAGATAGCAAGATAGCATCTACACCTATGCATGCAGCATGAGCAGTAACCAGGAGGAGCTGGAAGCCATTGTGCCGTAGGACACTTATGACTTAGTTGCCATCACAGAAACATGGTGGGATGACTCACGTGACTGGAGTGCTCCAATGGATGACTATAAGCTCTTCAGAAGGGATAGGCAAGGAAGGAGAGGCAGTGGGGTGGCTCTGTATCTTAGGGAGTGTTTTGAGTGTGTAGAGCTCAACGATTGCGATGACAAGGTCAAATGCTTATGGGTAGGGCTGAGGAGGAAGGCCAACAAAGCAGATATCCTGCTGGGACTCTGTTATAGACCACCCAATCAGGATGAAGAGGCAGGTGAAACATTCTACAAGCGACTGGCAGAAGTCTCACAATTGCAAGCCCTTGTTCTTGTGGTGGACTTCAACTTACTAGCTGTCCATACACTGTGTAGAGAGAAAGGTGTCCCTCCATGTATATCATCTGGTGTCTCTAGATCTGATACCTGTGTTGGCTTTCTCTTGCCTACCAGGAACTTAGAAGGAGCTAAAGCTGCTTTGATTCCTAAGTACATTTCTTGAAAAAAAATAAACAAAATTCAGCCAAGAATGATGGCTCCCTTGGTCTCCCTGTCACTGTTTCTCTAATACTTCTTTTACACGCAGTAATATTTTGGTGTCACAAGGAACTTGACTTAGAAACTTGCCATAGAGAATAGCCAAAATGCTATAAAAATTCCACCACTTTACACTGACAATCTCCAAGACACTTTAGTATGTTCTTTTCATTGAAGAAAACCTGTAATGATCAATTCAAATGAAAAAAATTTCCATCATATATGTCTGATATGTAGGGTTTTGGGGTTTTTTTATTTGTTATCTGCTTTTGAAGAAAGAAATCTGACTTTAATATATGTCCTATATTTTAAAATTTATATAGCTATAATTATATATATTTTATACTTTGTGTAATTGCACAATAAAGTTACAGTTTTAAGAATAGTGTGAGCTCAATGATAAATGTTTACAAGATTTTTTTTCCCCCTCCATTAGTAGGATATCAGTTACATAAACTTGGTTTTGTATGCAAAACTGACAAGTATGTTAACATTCTGTGGAATTGCTGCTTACATTTTTTACTTAGTATTAGGTCTTTTCCTCAAAAAGTATTTTCCTTTCTGATCTGCAATGCTACCTCTTTGATAATATCTATTCCACAGAGGTATCCACATTCCTGGGGATTTATTCTACTTGTTTTGTAAATGGTTCTGCATTTCCCTAAAAAGCAACCCTGCCCCGCCCCTCCCCAAAACCAAGCAAAACTAAAAACCACAAAAAACCCTCAACAGCTAACTTCCTCTATTAAAAAGTTTCACTCAGGTGAAACATTGAAAACTTTTCAAATGGGTTTGGGAATCAAAACTTTGACGTTAGATCAGATAAAACAAACCCAGTAATGGGTGAGATTTTGCATTACTATCTGCATAAATCTGTAGAATCAAAGCATTGCACCCTTCAACTCTTATAATTAAAATCTGTTTAAATTTCAGAAGTGTGGAGTGCTGAAAATCTCATTGACTTCATCACCAATAGGAGGAATATTGGTGCTTGTGAAAAATTTGTGCTCCCTTTTAAAAGGCCATTGTTTAATATTGATCTTTGAAAGCAGGGTGGTCTTCCTGATTTAAAAAAAAAAAAAAAGTATAGTATGTTCCTTGTAATTTAACTATACTTTTTTATTCTAGGGAAAACTCAGAGGAGGATGAAAAAGCTATCACAAAACTAAATAGTCCCTTGAATGCACAGTCTAATATTGCTATGAATCCTGAACTAAACAGAAACAACTGGAAACAGCCCACTTGGAGGAGGAAAACACAAGTAAAAAAGAAAAAAAAGACCGTAATGGTCTTACATTGAGGTAACAATTCTATGCAGCATATAGATCTGCATAAGCTTCCTGGGAACAGGGTAAATCCTAAGGCTTGAACTTGACAGTTGGGTGTGTTTTTTTCCAGCCTTAGATAGTTTTATTTCATCTCCCTATGTTGTTTGTTTGTGTTTATATTCAATAAAGCTAACATTAGTTTTTGATAAAATGCCTGATGGGTCAGAAAATGGAAAAAAGGCTTTGAGGCTGGACTGCTTCATGAGTCTGGAAGAACCTAATCCATTTCCAGAGCAAGTTCTTTCTTTCATGTTTCATGGAAGATGCATTCTCCTTTGTTTTTTCTTTTTTTTTTTTTTCATGTTTACAGTACAAGGTATTTGAATTGTATTTTTGTCTCTTAAAATTTTATTCTTTGTGTTGAATAATATAAAATAATTACAATTAAGTTCTTCCCTGTATAGTTTCTAACTACATACCAGGGACAAGTCTGCCCATAGCTATGGAAAAGGAGAGAAGGGGAGTACAATGCAAAATAATTAAAAGGGTTAATTTACCTCTCATCAGCATTTGAAAGCAGAAATGCCAGATGCTGCTGTTATTGACTAGTCTTAGCTTTTGTAGCTGTCCATTAGCTCCATGCAGATACGAGTAAGTCATGACCTATTTTAGTAGAAAATTGAGGTTAAAGGCCCTCTTTCTTTTCCCAGCCCCCCTCCCACAAAGTTAAACCAATCTTGTCTTGCTGCAGCCTTGCTATTGGAGTTCCTCATGCTCTATTCGCCCCTTTGAAACCTAGCTCTAGGCAATAGGTGATGTTCAGTAAGCAAGGTGGTAGAGAAGCATCTGTTACTGCAATCTGCTGTCCTGATAACCAGAAAACATGGCCGCTTTACTATCTAAAGGAGGACCTGGGTTACTTGAAACATGTATCTTTTTTTCCTCCTCTCTGTTGAGGATTCAATTGTCCAGGAAATTTTGCTGAGGAACTGACTTATCGAAATACAGGAAGCTGCTAACAGAAGCTGGGAGGCAGCCAAGTGGTTGACACCCAGCTATGACAAAAAGTGAAAGCAACATGTAATTCAAATACCAGAAAAGGGCAGAGAAATTTGTTCAATCAGTGGTGGTTGTACTTCAAGGAGAACTTGTCATGAACGTTCTTCATCTTCTTGTCGTGAGCAATCTTCATCTTAAACATCATTACGGTTAGAAAGTTAAAGTTTATAATGGTTTTCAGACATGCCAGTCTCTTAAAAAATGCTTCAGGCCGCTAAATATTCATGCAACTAGAGAACTGAATGATTAATGGCAACGCTTAAGAGTAAGAAAAAAGTAATGCTCATTTGTGATATCCTCTATTATTACCACAGTGGAAAAAAGAACTCTGGCAAGATCCAAATCCAAGCAGAATTAAATTTTCAAATGAGGTTGAGGAAAGTGGACATGGTTCTTCAGTTAGTATCTATTCAGAGTTAAAAATATATGCCTAGGGATATTTTTACAATCTTTTTAACATTAAAACAAAATTTTACTTTTTCATTCTGTTCTATTAATAAAATGGCAATAGCAGTGACATAGCAAGATGGCAAGTAGCAGAACTCAGTAGGTGTAGCTTTCAGTAGCTAAATGGTTTCATTAAGAAGGAATTTACCTCCGGCATTGAGGCATTTGAAACTATGTGCCAACTGTGGAGCCATGTAGAACTGTGACTTCTGAGGTGCAGAGCTTGGACATTTTTCTGGATCCTGGGCCACTAGGTTTATACTCAAACCGTGGAACCTCAGTGCGTGTCCTCCCTGACTCCACGTCAGGGCAAGGTCTGGATGTGCCCCGAATGCCTGTCCCCTCCCTTCCATGATTAGGTTCCCATAAAAAGGCAGCCTAGAGGCACAGGCTAGTAGGATGCTGTGCTTGCTCTGGACAAGCCTAGAAGAGTCCATTAGCTTACCAGGGCACCCACATGACCTGCAAACTAGATACAGTATAAAAGTCTCCTGCCTTCACTTTTTCAAGAAACATTACATTTAACAGATACCAAAACTATTCATAAAGCAAGGAAGTCATGTTCTATGCAGCAGGCTACTCCTCTCCTTTGTAATTTGGGATTAGTATGAGCAAGCAGGAGGGCTGTTGTAAATTACACTGACAGCCTGAACCAAGCATGTATTACATTCCTACCTAGTCTTTCTCCTGACTCAGGTGCCATACAAACACTGTAGAGCTAACCCATAGTTCCCCAACATACTGTATTTGCAAGTGGAACTACAACTTGCAACTTGGAGATAGTTCATGGCCACTGTTGTCTGTTTACTTGAGACTGGAGAAGCAGAATCCCCAACTGTATTTTCCACCCCACCAGCACAGATTGCTCATCCAAATATAACAATGACAGTCAAAGTAGTTGCATGAAAATGAGTCAGCTGGTTGTGTTCTCACCCACTTATTCCAAAACGTAGAAAAGTGCAGGTACAGTGAAGCACAGCACTCTTGGGATTATAACAAAATAGTGTTAGATAGCAAGCAAAAAAGTAGTAAAGACAGGAAAGTGAGAAAGCTGGCTAACCTTTTCCTTGCAATGTTTTTTTTTTTGTTAAGGGCCAGGTCTATATTTGTTTCTACACTTACAAAATTATTAGAGTTGAGTATTTTTTTCTTAATCAAAATAGTGCAATCAGTACAAATAGTAGAGTGGATGATGCTGTATTACTATAACAGTTCTTCTACTACAATAATCAAATGTGAATAAGCTATTCCAGTAGAAATATTTTTATACCAGTTAACCTATATCCACTCTAGAACTTGTACCTTTTTTAACCTTACCAATTTCAAGCTGATACAGTTAAAGTGGTGCAAACACCACATGTAAACAAACCTTTTAAATTCCATAGGTGAAATTATGACTCGCCAACTTCAATTGGACCAGGAATACCCACCCAGCTGCGGTGTTTTCTGATTCATCAGATAGGATTAACAGTGTTTACTTACCTCATAGCAGTGCAGGAAAGATTAATTATTGTCTGTATGTTCTCAATCTTTCGAGGATGAAAAGTGCTGCACATATACTAACCACCACAAAAGAAGCTCTAATGATCTACAGAACAAGGTACTGCTTAGCTATGTGATGCTTTCCACTAGCTGTTCACAGGCATCAATCCCTTCCTAAAATCTAGAAAGTGAACGCTTCTAAGAGTTTAGGGGATTTTTAGGTCTGAGCAAAAACAACTGCAATGCTACTCAGTGTGCGATGGGTGAAAAAAATGCTTATAAAATCATTAATTGTGTTTCTCCCAAGGTGCAGCAGTAATTTTGTGAGAAGACGAGTTGCATTCTCTTGCCCTCTCCCAAAGGATCTCCAAGGGCTGCCTGATGTTAAAAATTTGTTGCTGCATATTGGGCAGGACGTTGTCTTCCCATTGAGAAGGAGTAAGGGCTTCCCCTGTGACTTACAGCAATGATTAGTAAGAGCACAAATGTCACTGCTGAGAAACCTGGTCCCCTATGTCAGTATACAACCTTGGGCAAATTTATATTTTTTATCACTCTGTGGTGGACATACGTATCTTTATTTTCCCTTTATCGGGATTTGCCTGTCACATGTATGTTTTCAAATACTTTTACATGACTTAGAAGCAAGGATCCTATTGATGCACAATGGGTTTTATACAGCAGTGTCACCAAAATAAGTTAGAAGTTATACTGCATAACACTGTAAATCATCAGTTTCATTTTCCCAGTATTCTTACAATAAACAGGCCTGAGAACAAAAATTGCATATGCTCCAGATCTGGCCTTGAAAATGCCATTATATATGAACACTCTTCATGCTAATAATGAAGTACAAAGAATACAGATAGAAAATCAGAGAATTAGTGACCTGTGTCAGAAGAAAAGCAAATAGCTGATTATTTTATTTCTTTCCTGATTTTATTCTTATTTTTGAAAAGTGAAGGGAAAAGCAAGAGTGACAGAATGCGAGGTTTCCCATGAAACTACAGAAGTAGATCACCAAAGCAACTGTTACGTAAAGGAAAAAAATGTTCGTGAAGAACAGTCTACAGAAGGAGCAGTTATGTGTCATTTAACTTTCTTCTGCTCCTGAGCAGATTTCTTTTGATACTTAGATTTATAGTTCATTGTTAATTATTTAAAATAAACTTGTTTGACTTCCAGAATATTCTACTGCTACTTGGATACTGCTCCATTTCAAAGGAAAAACAATGTTTCAGTTTGTTCTTGTTATTTTATTGTCTTACAAAATGTGGAGAAAAATATACAGATATTTTTCTCAACATGCTTTTAATAACCATTACATGCAGCTCTAATTTCTTTAAAGTTTTCATTTTAAACTGTTTTTATTATTTAATTTCTTCTGCCATTACATTGCTTAGGGATTTATTCACTATTCTTAGTGTGCACAAAAGTTCTATTAATGCCAATTAATAAGCATTGATTGAAAAAATGAATCACACAATTGTTTCTAATTTTCATGTTTTCACATAAATTATTTCAGTAAAGTATTTGCTATTTTTAGAGATGGAAATACATTAGTGCTAAAACTATGTCAACACCAGAAGATTTAGATGTGTTTTTTTTTCCCTATTTCTTCCCATAATGCGTATATAAAACCTATTAAGAAAGGGGATGCACAAACAGTCAATAAGGTTGGATTGAGCGTGGCTTTCACTGGTATCCATTGAGATACGAATTGTGTCTATTAGATCTGAAGATGTAATAAAACCTGTAAATTCATAGTTTCGGCATGCTCTCAAAGAAGTACCAAAGTCCTAGTGAAATTTGGATTTCCTTGAATTCTGAGGCAAAATTCAACGAAGACAGGCCTGGATTTCAGCACACTTCTTTGGAAGCTCTCATGCAAAAAGGATGCACGCTGCTTACACATGATACCACCCCAAAGGGAAAATCTGAGTCCAGCAATAAAGGCTTCTGGAAACTGACAAAATATCGAGCTCTGGTATCTGATATTTGACAGCTTTATAGAGAGATTTATTTCTTGATTCCACTTACTTCTGCAAAAATAGCCTGTGTTTTGACCCATCTGAGTAGTAGAGAGCAGGTGTTACTTGTACAAAGGACTTCCTACACTGCTCTTCTGTGTGGGCTGTTAGACATATTTATAAATAAGTGCACTGAAATGTATTAAAAATTTCAGGTGCTTCTAGCAGTTTCACCTTCATCTTACTATGCAGTTTTAATTTTCTCCTATCTTTGAAATAAAAATTGATTGTAAGACATTCAGATTTTAACAGAAATGCTTTTTCCATCTGTTATAAACTCTTACAGTATATTTTTTATATGTATATAAATGTATTTCATAACACAAAATACCTATTTCATAATGTATTTTACACTGAGTCTAGCAGGGGAACAAGTTAAAGATCACGTGCAAGTTAATTTTTTGTGTTTGGTTTAGGTTTTATTTTTCCCCTTTGGGTGTCATAAAACACTACTGATATTTATTTGTTTTCTTAAAGAACTTACTCTGTTCTTTGAAACAAATAGAAACAATACTATATTCTGAATACGTAAGTCTTACGATAGTTTACTGACGTGTATGTATCCACCTTGAAATATCACATATGCACATCTTTACTGAACTTTTTATTGACAAAAAAGTTTTCATGGATTGAGGAGTTCCATATTAGAACAGTCTTTTTTCTCGAATATATACTTTAGTTTCAAATCTATTTTTTTGGCAGAGGGCTTTTTTTGACAAAAATAAAAACTTTATGTGGCAAAGAAAATGGGTGTAATTTACTCTTTTTGACACAGAGAAATTAAACTGAAAATGCAGGACTAGTATATTATTAAACTACAACTGTTTAGAAATGTGGACATCAATCCCAGTTTGCAGGATAGATTATTTTACTTTTATTATTTCAAAAGGCTTGATAAATAGTCTACACAGATTTATTGTAAAGCTCCAAAGGTTTGGTTATGAAGCACTGTGGCTGGAGATCTGATTTATCTTAAAAATGCACAGAACTCTCTATACTGCTGATTTTAATCACACATTTCTCTAAAACTCATTTGATCATCAGTGTGCTTTTTCTTTAGCGTAAAAGCTGAAAATCTGTCCCAAACTTGTAGCAGGATGCCAGAGTGGCTCAAGGTGTGAACCAGTGCCATAGTATCAATCCACATTTTCAGTGCTTTTCTCAGGTTTTCAGTACTATTCTGGTTGGAATAGTTGTATAGATGTTCTTCACAATGCTATAGTAATGATTTTTAATAACTGCACTTATGAAGAAAATATGGAAATGTTTTGCTGTGTAAAAATATAAAATAATAAAATGTAAATTGGTTTATACAGGCATAGTAGATTGTTGTTAAAACTGAAAATTATTTTTTAACACCATCATATCTTCTATTTGCTAGTTGTTCATTGAAAGTCTTGCAGATTTACTAAAATGCAATATTCTTAAAGAAAAACTTTAATGCAGCTTGTTCATTTATGCAGAGAAAGAGCATAAGGATTCCTCAAAAAAAGACTTATTAGCTTTTATGTTGTTAATGTTTTGGTTGAACAATGTGTAAAAAGAAGGTGTTACAGATAGGTAAGCACGTAAAAAGTACACTATGAGCTGGACCTCTACCAAGGAAAGTGAAAACAGTGTCCCATTCCTAGTTGGTACTGTCTTCCTTCAGAATAAACTACCAACTACATGACTTCATGTTCCAATCTGGATAAACCAAACAGTGGAAATAAACTAAAACAATAGAGCAGAGAGCAGAGGGATCTGGACAGGCTGGACCGATGG
>NW_010539824.1:0-20878 GCF_000687285.1 Phaethon lepturus
GGGGGACCGAGATGGCTAATCGTGAAAATGCGTCCGGTTAAGACACAAAGACAAATTAGCCTTGAAAATAAGCCCCTGGTTTAAATGTTAGATGTAAATGGAAGATGGCTTTCTGAAAGCCTCTAAAAATAAACAGAGCATCCTGGTGGGAAGGCCCGTACTCCCGTAGGTGTGCCTGGCCAGACCTATAGGACCCTTATTTCTGTAGGGCTCAAAAGCCTCCTGCACATGAGTGCATCAAATCTTGCAGCTCCCCTCTGAGCAAGCAGAATTTTGGCTTCATTTCCTAAAATGTTAGGCCTCGTGTAACGACAACGTCTGTTCATCTTCCAGCTCCCACCGGCGCAGTCGTCCCCCACCCCCATGATTTTGGAACCCAATTAAAAGTTTCAGTTGCAGCTGCAGTTATCTCCGCACATGGAGGCAAGTCATCTATTGATGGAGAATGGGGCCCCAGCTTCAAAAATGCATTAAGGAGCCCAAGCGTCAAAGAGCTCTGGGCTTCAGCGATTTGCTTCAGCCAGAGAGCTGCGGCAGAATTTCACAGTGCTTTCTAGCCAGAGGACCCATCTTGGCCATCTGCAGTGGGTTACGCTTCGCCTCACACTCATCTGAAGCTACGAGCTATCATACAGTGTGATCTGCTCCCTTCCCTCAAGTCCCAGAGAGATTTGTCTTCATCCCTGAAGATGAACAGGTTGCTGACTGTTATAAGGAGTGGAGAAGCAGGATACTTAAATGTCTCTTGAAAGGGGAAAATATGCAGGATGAAAGATGAAGGCAAGTTTTAAAAAATATCTCAAGGCATCAAATTATAAAATATGTAGCTAAATCTTTTCAACAGTACCACGACACATATCCCAAGGCTGTTACATTTTTCCCACTGTAAGGAGGTGGCTGCAGAACCAGTGCATTCCGTAACCCTTGAGTCCGACAAGCAAGGTTTCTCCTTTGAGAAGTGATTTTGAGGAACCAGTCTATCCCTACATTTTCAGACTCAGCTAAAATGAAGAATCTGGAAGTCTGGGTGTCTCTTCCACCTCTAGCTCCTGAATTCACTCTACACTTGAGCAGAGTAAAATCCCAGTCAAACACGAGGAGCTAGTTATGATTTGTGGTGTCCTTGAAAAAAATCTAGTTTTTTCCTGAGTTCTGCAAGTCTCAGGGTAATGATAATATGTAGGGAGACATCAGTGCACAAGTATATGATATTCATCAGGGCCTGTTGCAATGGGACGAGGGGTAATAGTTTAAAATAAAAGAGGGTAGATTTAGACTAGATATAAGGAAGAAATTTTTCACAGTGAGGATGGTGAAACCCTGGCCCAGGTTGCCCAGAGAGGTGGTAGATGCCCCATCCCTGGAAACATCCCAGGTCAGCTGGGGCTCTGAGCAACCTGGTCTAGTTGCAGATGTCCCTGCTCATGGCAGGGAGTTGGACTAGATGGCCTTTAAAGATCTCTTCCAACCCAAACTATTCTATGATTCTATGATTTAATTTATTTCTTGTTTTTTTATTCAATGAGCAAACAGGAGCTCTAGTTTTCAGAGAAATGAAAGTAAATTTCCCATCTATTGCTACCATATATATTTTAACCACTAAAAATCAAAGTCCTTCCTCCAGTCATCCGTGACATTTGTGAGAGATCAAAACCCTGCTATGAATTTTAATTTGCCTTCTTGCATCACAGATGTGTCTTTGAGTGAAATGCTGTCCAGTGATATGATAATGCCAGGAGGTCACCTACTTAAGCAAAAGTGTGTACGAAGAAAATTGTTTGATCAAGGGGAGGTAAAGTATCTACCTCAATTTACAAGGTCTTAATAAAATAAAACAAGTCCTGGTATTGTTTTGGCAGGAAAATAGTCAATTAAAGTTGATGGTACTGCCATATGCAATGGTGTGACCAGGATCACACCCATTTATAAGACCCTCACCCAACCAAGAAACCAATGAAGAACCCAGCAAGCGTTTCTGGATCTTGAGATATATCAAAGTTTGTGCCATACTTATAAATTTTTAGCCTTAAATTTAAAGGACAATGAGCTTTCAGTGGTGTGAAAAGAACAGATGATGTGAGAGTGTGAAAAGCTGTCTGAGTTTATTGAATTTCCTTCAGCCATTCATGTGTTCCTCAGGTATGTCAACTGTTCGCTGGAACTTAGGTCATTAGTTTCAAGTACGTGTTAGTCACAGAAATCAAATTTGTGTTATGAATGGCCATGGCAGAAGTGCTTCCACTTTAATCCACAAAGGAGGAACCACTTCATACAACAAACTGTAACAAATCAACACAGCTGGGATGTCTAAGATGCCTAACCAAGCTATAGAGAATTGCACAAAAAGAAATATTCACATAATTCAAACAGACAAATTTGAGGAACTACATTTTGCTTGTAGCATATCCCCAAAGAAGATAAAAGCCTGATGCCAAGAAGTAAATTATTCATTGTGAATTATTCACTCAGCTTCAAAAAAGATCTGGAAGGAAGTTCTTGCATTAGTTCTTCTCATTACCTTCCTATGCTCCCATCAACCCAATTGCTCTAAAAATCACTTGTCATGTCCCACAAACGGATCCCAGCAGGGCTGGGACTGTCTCTTTTGAAAACTCTCTTAGAAGCTTTTGATAATTATAAATGCATTGATCCAAGCTGCCAAAGAAATACTATAACAGGAAGAGAAACATCATTCCTGGAGCCAGCAGACTGTCAAATGAAGCCACCGCATGCGTATATATGAGGTGAAGTGTCTCTGGTCAGTCTCTTCCTCCACTGCCACTCTCTCTGGAGAGGGGAGGTAGTGAAGGGTTCCCTACCAAGTGTTTGTGAAAATATTTCCTTGCCTTCCTCAATGAGGAGGTATTACGGAAAATATTGCTAGAAACCTATCCAGGTTAGGACATCTAGGTTATGACACAGGCTAAGAGAAGGTTTAACCTCAAACATCTCTAATTTCCAGTTTAGTTGTTGACTGGCACATTTCCCTTGCCTCACATTTTTGGCAACTGTTCACTAAGAAAATAGTGCTGTTCATGAGTGGTATAAACCAGAGGCTCTGCCTCCATCCATTCGAGCGGTGAGTACTTCCCTGCTTGAACCTCTCTGCATCATTTGTCTTTAACGCTGTGCAAGCAACCCACAGGCTGCTCATTGCTAAGCAGTCCCAGTCCCAAGATGACTTATGTCTGAGCACTAATTAGTTTTGATAAGCACCACTTTGGAATAATAAGAGTCCTAGAAAAATCTTCTTATTGTAAGGACAAGGGCGAGATAGCACAGAACTTTCCTGACATACCGTCATAACTAGAGGCAGAAATATTTCTTGGACCGTCTCTGAAGGCGCTTCTTCGTGATGTTGACTATCACTGGAGAACAAAGATCCTTGCAAGAAAAGGTCATTGCACACCTCTTCCACAAGTGTGAGGATGAGACCTGGCAAAGTAAGAACACTAGTCCAGAATCCCCTAGTAGACAGCTGCCTGGGCCAGGAAGAGAACTGAGGCTTCTTCTGGCCTCTGTGCCAACCACAAGGCATGCCCAGCCATTTTTAAGAGACCTAAGGAGGCCAAATAAAGCTCTTGTATGTAAGCGTGAGAACTGGAATGTCCAGAGAGAGTTATACCAGTAGTAAGAGCTCAAAGTTACAGGCTTACTGTAATACACCATAGTCACGTACAAGAAATATTTGTTGGAATTGGGGTTGCTTCCCACCCGAAGCAGTGAATGGACTCTGACATATGAGCAAACTCACTTCTCTTGCACAAGGTCAGCTGCCTCTGGTGCTACTGTCTCTCTCAATTTTGAGATGAGGTTGGTCTACATTTTTCTGCCTCTCAATGTAAGAAAGACTCCTGTCTTCCAAGTCTCCCTTCAGCCTGTGCTGTGCAATATTTCAGGAATCCTGGTAGTCTGCACTTGATATCTGGGAGGTAAAGCATCTGCTGAGCTCTGGTCAGTAGCAGCTGATACCCAGCAGCACCTCCTGCATCTCCCGTCCATCAGTACCACCTTTCCATTCTGAACCCAGCAGGGGCTGGGCAGCCTTGTCATTCAGGGACACGAATTATTGCTGTCCTGAACAGGGCAGGTTTTACAGCTCCTTTAGCCAGACCTAGCATCTCCCTTCACCCACGAGTGGCTGTTACCTGTGTAACTGCTGGGCACTCGTACATCTCAGTCCTACCTATGACTTTTGACTGAGGTCCCATTCCCCAGTATACCCCCACCCGGTTATCATAACCCAGACTGAGTAAGCCAGAAGAAGAGCCCAGTTCCCAGCAAAACTCTGAACTTCCTTCACTTCATGAAACAACCTGTGGCATTGAAACCTGGTGCAAGAAAAGATGTAGATTCAAGGAAAAACCTAACATAAAAGTATTCCAAAAACTGTCCCCCAGTGTTCTTCCAGCTTAAATACTATTTAAGCATGCAAGAATTTAACACTAATGGTGCACTGGGACAACCCTGATTAAAAAAACCCTGAAGACTGATAACTAGAAAATAAACATGTCATAACTCAAAGTTCTGTACATGGGTTGGGGCCATCCCAAGCACAAATAAGGTCTCGGTGGAGAATGGATTGAAAGCAGCCCTGCTGAGAAGGACTTGGGAGTGTTGGTTGATGAGAAGCTCAAGATGACCTGGCAATGTACGCTTGCAGCCCAGAAGGCCAACCATGTCCTGGGCTGCACCCAAAGCAGCGTGGCCAGCAGGGTGAGGGAGGGGATTCTGCCCCTCTGCTCCGCTCTCGTAAATCCCCCTGCAGTGCTGCGTCCAGCTCTGGAGCCCTCAACATAAGAAGGACATGGACCTATTGGAGCAGGTCCAGAGGAGGGCCACAAAGATGATCAGATGGTTGCAACACCTCTCCTGTGAGGACAGGCTGAGAGAGCTGGGGTTGTTCAGCCTGGAGAAGAGAAGGCTCCGGCGAGACCTTGTTGCAGCCTTCCACTACCTGAAGGGGGCTTATAAGAAAGATGGAGAGAGACTTTTTACAAGGGCATGTAGTGATAGGACAAGGGGTAATGGCTTCAAACTGAAGGAGGGTAGATTAGATTAGATATTAGGAAGAAATTCTTCACTGTGAGGATGGTGAGGCACTGGCACACATTGCCCAGAGAAGTTGTGGATGCCCCACCCTTGGAAGTGTTCAAGGCCAGGCTGGATGGGGCTTTGAGTAACTGGTCTAGTGGAAGGTGTCCAGAACTAGATGATCTTTAAGGTCCCTTCCAACCCAAACCATTCTATGATTCAATGATTCGATGATTCAATGATTCGATAATTCTATGATTCTATGATTCTATGAAAGTATGACTTAACGGTGGCATAGTAATTAACATTCAATAAACATCTACTCAGTTTGAAAGCCCTGTGTTTCATGTTGTGATTGTTTAATTCTCATTTGACCTTTATAAGATGATGGCCTCAGCAGACTCAAGATATCATGAGTCTAGCTGAACTTAGAGGCCCAATACAGGGTGTGGAGTCTGGAAGTATGCATCACTGCTGCAGTTATATTTGCTTTCTGAAAAGGAATTCCCCAGTGCTGTCACATGATTGGGCTATATTTGTGCTACTTGACCTCATTTGCACCTGTTCCAGTGCAGTCTTACTGAATCAAAGCAGCACTTTTCAATTTATTTCAAATTTTCTTTTTATTATCCTTTTAAAAGAACCTGGGGGGGGAATGATCTGTCATCAAGAAGGCTAGTTCCTATTCTACAGTCAACCCCTGTATAGTTGTGATGAAAAACTTATCAGGTTTTATTTTACTGCACATTTCTAACTTCCAATCTACATTTATTCATAACCAGTTCTTAATCTTTGTGCTGACACTGTATTTCAACTGAGGTACGTCTAGCTCCTAATGATTTATCTCTAGATGTATTTGAAATAACCAAATTTCTCCTGAGCCTTTGTTTTTCCCTCTATGGGTCTTCTAGCAGTCTTCCAAAGAAAAGACCATATCTTTACATTAGAAACTCTTTGCTGCCCATGCCAACTAGAATTTATCTTCCTTGTATAGCACTGATGAACACCATCTACATTATTTTAGATGAGACCTGTCACCTTCGCTGCAGTTTGCCACATATTTGTGCATATCATGCAAATGCCTTTTTCTCTGGGCAAGTCTTGAATGTTCAAATACTCTTCTTCTCAGTGCACCTCATTATGCACTCATTCACCTTTTAAATATGTTCAAGTTAATGCATTGCAACCATCTTTAGGCCCACCCAAGTCCCATAAAAAATGCACAACACAAACAGGGATGAGTACATATGTACAAGACTATATTCAAGTGGCTAGGGGTTATGGAGGGGCTGGAACTTCCAGTCTTTGCCCCATGCACTGTCTTTGGGTCTGAAAGATGTATCTGACCTTTTGAAACCTCTCTAACAAAAACCTCAGCACATCAAATAGACCAATTTTCGATGCCTGGAAAATGAAGGTTTGAGGGCTCTACACTTTGAACTCAAGCCCCATGGGTCCTTTTAGGGCAGTCCTGTAAGAGTTGCCTATATCCTCAAAGAGAGTCTGTAATGCAACCAGGGACTGGACATCCATTTCCTCAGTCCCACCTACTCCCCCCACCTGTGAAGCACCGTTCTTCTCCTCACAGATCTTCTGCCTTTCAGCCTCAGAACAGCCTCTGCACAGTATGGACTTCATACAGATTTTGTTTGGATGGATATTGAGTAAAGTGACTTCTGCTACATAATATCTTAGGGCAGAAAGTCAGACAAATTAAAGCAAATAATAACTGCCTGAATGGAAGTGTTACTGAGAGCAGCCTATTCGCAGCTTCTGTCCTTAGACCAGGAGTCACCTAAACTAATAAAAACAACTTACGAGTAAGATGTCTAGCCAAAAATAGCCAATTAAGGATCCTTTACCAGTCAGTGGACTAATACGTGCAGCTCCAGAGGGTAGGTTACACATCCCATTAATCTTCAGATGGGATGAGTGCTCTCTGGGGGGCCTGGACTCTCTCCATGGACTACTACAGAATCCTAAATGCCTGTTTTAACATTGTCAGCAAATCTCAGCTTGAGTACCAGCCTTGGGACCTACCCTCAGCTACCAGTGCTGCTGGTTGTGCTTGCTGTCAGCATTGCAGCTCAAGCCCTCCAGCCCGAGGCAGGAAGCACCGCTCCAGTGCTGGCTGTGCACGTGAGGACACATGCAAACCAGCGGCTCAGAGTTAGCCCAGGTCCTGGAGGCTGCTGACCACTCAGGATGCTCATAGCATCAGCCTCATCTTCCAGAGGTCACCTGTCCTCCCTTAGGTTTACCCTTTCCTTCTGCTGCAACTTGAGGTAGGCCCAGAAAGAGACGAAGGTTATTCTTAGGAAGGTTTGCTTAGACAAGCAAGAAAACCATACCGAGACCTGTGGCAAGGATGGGGCACCCAGAGAGGTAGGTGATCTGCCTTCCTCTGCCTGGTGGGCTGAGGAATACAAATAGCACAGGCTCGCATGTGAAAGTCAACACGCACATCCACTCTTGATCTCTTTGTCAAAATTATTTATCTGTACCACAGGTGCATTTTGGATATCCATCAGAGATTCAGATGACCCCGTGGTGTTAGGCATTGTATGTATACCTTACCAGACCGGGGGGGGTGTTATAAAAAATTTGTTACCACTCCCACATCAGAACAAATCATGTGTGCTCATCGCTTCCGAACGACTTCTGGGCTTAAGGAAGAGGAAAATGATGAATACTTTCACAATCTATTCACCTGGCTTCCATCACAGCACTGTAACCTCTCAAACTATCATGGCTATTTCAGCAGTGATTGCTGTGGCACGACATAAGTAAGATGCATTGCTTACACCGAAGAGTTGACAATCCACAGTGAGATGAAGGGACTAACAGTGGTTTAACAAGGGGGAAAAAAAATTGCACTCACAGCAGTAAGAAGCAAAGGTTTTATGCATTTAGAATATTTACAACAATTCTTATATTGATGCTTGCCAGAGCAAGTTATCAAAGCATTAAGAGTTTATCATCCAGTCGCTATTTCATAATGTAGTCAGAGTAACAGTGTCATATTTAACAGAAGTCAATTTTAAAATAAAAAGGAAAATTAGTTTTATTCACTTATGAATTTCTGCTACAAGTAACTAATTCATGGGAATTGTAATAAAAGCAGAACTGTGTTCACTTGGTAGCATCTACAGTTATGGAAGAGCATGGCCATTAATAAACAGAAGTGAGCGCAGAATTTTAAGTACCCTTCCTTAGTCCAGAAATATGTTCCATGAAAACCTCACATAAGGGAGTGAGCAATTCAGCTCAGTCCATTAATTGCCCTAAATATCATGGCTGGTAATCTGCAAATTAGATTATAAAACCTCATTGCATATAAACAAATGCTAAGATAGATTGTCCCTGCTTTCTCAGCAATTAGTTTGCAAAACAGTTACTGTATTTTATGCTTAACTGTATTAAAGAGCCAACAGCGATTTCACAGTAAGCAGCTTCATAATGAATATTGTTTTTGTGAATCGTACGTCCAGTCGTTGCATGTTTATGGTTGCCAATATAACTCAATTTTGAAAGATACTTCTGGTCTTCACTTTATCTCATCAGATCCTCCCTACAACACCTCTGGGCAACCGGGAGCTGGGGCTCCAGGCCCCTGTAGGGACATTGTATGTCCAGTTTTCCCCAGATGTGGGGTTTTTTTTTTCCTTGCCAGGAACATAAACTGGTGGGATGTTGAGAAGTTACCATATTATCCAGGGATTTCTGGATATCTGCTGTCTCTGACAAGTGAGGCAGACAGATAATAGCTCTGGCTGGGATGTTGTACACCTAGAAATAAGGGGTGACCATAGTGCACGTTACTCACAGTAACTTTCACGTTCTAGGGAAAGGAAGAGTTAAAAGTATTTAAAAGCTTTTCTAGACCACAGCAATTAACAACTAGGTCCACAGAGCAACTACCCCTTCAGATCTGCTGTGGATGTGAAGGCGGTGACACAGGCCTGCGTACAGAGCTGTTCCTCACCACTTCTCATTTGTTGGTCATGAGTGTGGTACCTGAAACACACATCTGATGAAATTAATCTCTGTTTTAGGAGACAGTCAAATAGATCAAGTTGAAACCTCAGCTGGACAAACTGTTACTGGTGTCAGTCTGCAGCTGGGAAGGTCGCTTCCCAGCCCTCCTGCAGCTGTAGCTTATTGCAAGAAAAATACTGACTTTTCCATATCCCCATGTCGGGCTTTGTTATTAAGGCAGCTTATCAAGCTCCTCTCCCTCACCATCTCTTAGCCACTAGTTACTGGTCCTACCTCAGGCATGGGCCAGAGAGGCAACAGCTATTAGATGTTAGCATAGTGCAGGGATGACAACGGAGGGCCCAACGTCTCAAAGCACATAAGCACAAGGGACATCAGGGTGTGTTTAAGCTCTCTCCCAAGAGTCTGGGACTGCTGAATGGAGAGCTAGCATGACCTGCAGTGCTGAGCCGTGAGGAGATGGAAAGCTCTTCCATCTGCTTGTCCTCAAAGATTTTGACATCGATTCAAGCTGATGCGGTACCAAAGGAGTCTGCAACCCAAAAGTCCCTAGGATCTCAGGGATCTCAGCTGCTCTTTCAGAAACCCAAAAAGTGCAGGAAGGTACAGATGAGAGATACTCAAAGGGCAATTGGTTCAGTCAAGCGCCAAGGGGCTAAGACATCCCCAAACAGCATAGGATGCCATGGCCTGGTGACCAAAGTGGACCAAGGGAGTTCAAACTCCTGTGTCTCTGTAGTAACCCAGCTGAGTTTGCAGGATTTGCACTTCTTGGCAGCACTTAGCCACCCACAGCTACTCTGCCTTGCAGAGCATGGACACATCATCTTGCAGATGCATCTCCAAGGAATTCTTCCAGATCTCCAGAGCTGCAGAGCAACGAGGAGTTTATGTCCAGCCTTTATCACTCCAGAGAAGTACCTCAAACCAAACATCTTGCCTCCAAGGTACTACAGAGACACCATGCCACCTTTAGAAGACATCTTCTTGTACATTATTATAGTATATTCTGGGTGGTAACTCCCACTGCGTTTCTAGAAAATGTTCAACAGCAGCGACAGGGTGGAGGTAGGAGAGCTGCACTTCACCCTCCTAAAGTAAGTACGGCAAAACACACACTTTTAGGGACGCTGGTGGCACAACACTTGGGTCCTCACACACACGTATAACCCTGATGCTTTGTAGTGGCATTTTGTGTTTCCTTAATTTTCTAGATTCAAACACAGTAGTAATACACCCAGATCTCCTCCGCCTCAGACACAGCTGTTTGATTTGCAAAGTATTGTAAACCTTGCACCAGCAGTTTAAGCATGCCACTCCTCTCACACAGGCAGCTGGAAAAGCATTCTTCATTCCTTCCAAAGCAAATAAACACAAAATAATATTTTATTCTGCATTTTCAGCTATGCTGGGTGTCTAAATTAGAGTCTCCTGAGCTCAGTAGATTTTCCTACAGAAATTAAGGAGGATTTAGATCAACTTCTCACTGAGAAAAAATAGTTCAGCTCTTCTACACACACACAAACAGCTGGTAGCTCAGAGATGTGTGTTTTACTTGGAGCGCCTTCCCTTGGATAAGCAAATGCCTGTTAATTTCTGCAAGATGTTGTCACTCGGAAAAGTACATGCTTGAGCTGAGGGCAGTGTTATCTGCGTGACATTGAACAGTCCCAGTGCTGCAATGCTCAAGTGGTCAGATATACAAAGGCCATGCTGAGATGCAATATTTGGACCATGAATTTTGCATTATTATCACTACTTGACAGCTCTCATTTCCCCATCCTCAGCAGAACATGGAGTGGCACAGGTAGGAGTGCGGAAAAGCAAACAAAATACATAGTCAAAGCTTTAAAAAATATGGTGTTAGCTTGGCTTTGTGTCACCTGGGAATGACGCTCCATTTGCATGACTAATACATGAGTTTTTTAGAAACGAATATTTGTCATTATATTTCCTTGAGATCCCAAGAAATACTGCTTCAACACAGTCTCTCCAAGTACCTCAGCACATGGCTCAGGAGATCCCATGGACTCTGTGCTCAGAGGTGGGAATGCTCTTCCTTCTCAGTGGAGGTCTACAACTGCTGTCCTCATGATCAAGGTGGCCCTAAGGGCCCCGTTCCCCTCCTGGTCCACAGGATGCAAGAGACCAGCAGTGTGAATCCAAGGTCATGGGCAACAGCTCGATTCACCCAGCACTCTCCTGAGCAGAACAAAGTCTCCAATCCCTCAAGGCAGATGCGCCCTGATTACTCCACTTGGATTTAATGAGAGTCACTCTCCTGGCCAGTATTGCTTATTAATATGAGCAGATGGTGCACAAGTGGTGTATGGCTACGTTTGGTCTTCCCCTATTTAAACATGTTATGGCTCCATGCAGGAGCTACCACAGAGACAAGAGAAAGACCTGTTTAGGTATAACAGACAGCCTTTCATAACCTGTTTAAAAAACAAGCAAATAAACAACCAAACCCCCACACCAAGTTCAGTTGGCTCAACTACGCTTCCCTGTGCCAGTAAGTTTTACCTGCCTATGACAAACTGGGTGTCCTCGGGAAGGAAGAGCCAAGCTCAGCATCTGGAAATTGGCAATCAGGCAGCTGAAGTTCAGCCATGAAACCTACATCTCCTTTCTCCTGGCCAGGGAAACGTTAATATTCCGCAACACATTCAAATTCTTGCTTCAGGACATTGGATTTTCTATACAAACATGAAATTGCAACCTTATACTCAAAAAAGCTATTTCCAAGGCTAAAGAGATGACAGAACCCTTACTGTTATCTGTGATAACAACTCTTCCTTCTTCCTCAGAAATCAGCCCAATCACCTCTCTCCATAACCCTTCTTCCTTCATTTAAGGTCTTGAAAGGATTTTGTAATCATCGGATCAGTCTCACACAGGAGGCACCTGAACAACCACAGGTGCAGTTATGCCCAAACGCCACCAAGGCACCAGGCATCTCCTCAGAGTGGGAAATAGCTGGCAAGGCGCTTTTTCCCTTGGAGCTTTAGGCAACGGTACGGCATTTCCCGATAGCACGTGCAGACCTCAAGCAGAGTCCGTGTACACCGATGGGCGCGGGAGGTCTCGTCCTCTGGGCTGACCGCATATAGTTAGAGCAACCCCAACCTGCTGGGGGGATGCAGTGCTGCACCCCTGCACTCTTTTATTAAAAGGTGGCCTTGTCTTTGCTTGAGGAGCAGTATTTGAATAGATAGCACCATGCTGAGACGAAAGAGTCCCTTCCCCTTCTTGCGCTGAGACAAGTAAAATCAATGAGAGCGTGAGGAATTTCTCTATTTTGTATCAGCAAACAAATGGTACCCAGAAAGGGTTGTTGCTTCAAGCTAAGAGCCAGTGAACTCCCACTGTACACTGACTGGATCTTTGCATGTGGAGACCACTGGGAGACCACTGAAATCAGCGCCCCGCAAAGCTCTGCTAAGCTCTCCCCAGCAGGGACAGCACCGAGTCTCTGGGGGTCACACATGCCTCCTTCCTCTCATGGTGAAGTATCTCAGCAGCTACTCCTGAACCCATGTAGTCACTGAACTTTTTTTTTGAGGCCAGAAAATTCCCATATCACTGCTCTGTAGCTTAGTGAGCTTAAAACAAAGGAGAAGTTTGAAAGTATTTAGATGGGTTCCAATGAAAGTCTTGAGTAATGCAACCACAGCAACAAAAGACACCAAAAACCCCACAGAACCAGGCTGACTGAAGGTATTCACAGACTGTAGTCACATTTGGCACACAGTGTCCAGAAGGAAATTAATGAGAAGAAAATAAATTTGAAACAAAATTTTTTATTTCTGTAATTTCTATACTTTATAATGAGTTATATTTAGAGATGTAGCTAATATTATTCCCCCACAATAAAGACATGTGTTTTGTTTGGGAAAAAAAAAGTTTAATTTGATTTAAAAAAAATTAATGAATACTAAAAAAGTTTCTTTTGTTTTAGGTTGACCTAAAACATTCCTTCAACTTCTGAATTCAATCAAACAGAAAATAAAAAAGTCAATTACATGCTAAGCCGTGTGAGTGACACACACACAGAAACAGGTAATTGAACTTCAGCCTCTCACATTTATCTTTCTACCTTCCCTTTCTTCAGAGACAAAAAATACTGTTTTCATTAAAATACAGTTAAATACCCTAATTCTACTAATGCAAATCTTTCTAAATATATTTTGAAATTTGGGGAGGTCTGCTTAGAAGCATGTGACCTTTTACAGTGCCAGATCTAAGCAAAATGAAAACAGTTTTCTTTGCAGTCATTCAGAATAGCTCCTTGTGAATTAGATAATGACAATTTCCTTTACAATGTCAGATTAACTTAAAATCAATTTAGTGCTCCCAGCTTGCATTCTGACTCAAGTGTTCTGAGGCAAGTTCTTATCCAGATAATGTATTTAATGCTATGTTTACCGCAAATGGCATAAATAGAAGCCTGTATAGCTCGTATTAGGTAGTGATGTTTGTTAAGCAAAAATGTGAGGCATTTGTTTTATGTTCTGGGGATACATCTAGAAAGCAATTTATAGCCTTGATATTACCAATGGCTGAGTGATTGCTGCACCAGTGTAAGTGCTGTGTGCCTTTTAACAAATAATGAGCCAGAGTGTCTTTATTGCTTTGCTAATTAATACAAAGTTTAGTTCAGGGCTCTAACTTAGCATGAGATGTCGTGTATTTCCTTAGCACAAGAGTGCCTGAGTTTCTCTTATTGAGTTGTAAAGAGAGGAATATAATTTCTGCAGCATTTCTAAGATGCTCTGTGGAAATCAATAGCTTGGCTAAAATTTTCTGCTCTGTTTTATCAGACTGTGAAATGCTAAAAGTGAAATAGGGAGTCATGTCATTGTTATTGCTACTAGAGCCATAAATGGTCTAGTAGCCATTACAAAAAAACCCCACAAGAACAAAAGAAAATCAAAAAAGCAGAAGGGAAAAGACAAAGAAAATCAAATAAAGGAGAAGTTTGACAACACTTTTTCAAAAGAGTGAAAAAAGGTGTTGAAAGAACAAAGGGTGAAAAAATATTTTAGCAAAAAATATAGAGATTTTGGCTGTTGTTTCATCCACAAGCTTCCTGTTAAATCAGCAGCACCAGTAAGTCACTCTGGACTCATCTGACACTAGTCAGCAAGTTTGGAAGGAATTATAACAACTTATGTGTTTGTGTGTGCCAGACATATAATGAGGGACATGAAGAAAAATAAAATGAACTCTAGGAGATCAATAAAATGTAACCCTTTGACCTTGTAGACGATCCCCCTCCATTTTTCAGAGTTAGGTGATAAAATCAGTTCAGTATAAGGTTTTAATCTGGCCACTACTGCTACCTTGCATCTGTGAACTTGTGCATTCATTTGCCACACAGATCTATTTTTAAATGTAGATACAGTGCTGCTAGAGAGGAAACCGAATTCCCAATTGGTATTAAAACTAGCTTTGATAAAATTAACATTTGTGCTCAGACGGTTACAGTTCTCAAGGCTTATCTCAGGAAAAGAGAAGGCTCCGTCTTCTCTGCTGGGGGAAAAAAAAAGGCAAGATAACAAGAAAAGGAGCAGATGGAGTAAATTTTCAAAGCTGTGTGTGGGAGTCGAGCATTCAGATCCCATTAACTAATATCAGAGTCGGAGGATCAGACTCCTACTCACCAGGCTTCAAAAACACCGGTTCACATTTCTCCAGCTTCACTTGCTTCTTACGTGTCCCTGACGCCGTCCTGGCTCTTCTCGAACGTTTACGCAACAGCACAGGGCCAAATGCGTCTCTACACACGGGGCCGGGCTCCTCATCCAGCAAACGGAAATACCTGAAGTATAGATCTGAGCTTATGTATAGACCACGTGTGCTTATGGATGTGGTATGGAGAAGGACCAAAAACGTGCAGTGGCTGTATGCCATGGCTGCATCCCACGACCGGAAACAAGCCATACATCATCAGTAGTTTGGTACAGATACTTTACTCCTTTAGGACAAATGAAGGGTGAAGAGAGATGGATCCAGCCGGTACGGGTGTTCAGTGATGCTCCAAAGTCTGTTAACTAATGTGTGGTTGTATTCATCAACCTTGCAACCCCTTAATCGCAGGGAAATGCGCTCTTCAGGCCGATGCAACGGCCTCTGTGAGTAAATATGTCTAACACCAACCTCCTGCACAGGAGGAGCTAATGAGCACAGCTTTTGCCATTTACATCCATCTCTTGTGTGCTGTCTGACGAGTGCAACGGCCCCGCAAGTTCCGCTGGGATGGGCACGCGTCGTCCAGGACTCATCTTCTCTGCTGGGTCATCTCCACAGCTTTCTATTATGTGACTAAAAATCTTCTGCAAAATCAGGTTCTCTGTCCTTGATTGCTAATGAGAAGCAAGCATCTTCAGCTCCACTGTATTTTATCATGCTAGCTTTATTTTTAACTAACATTAATCACCCAATTATTAAGAGTGACACAGCACTTACACCCTATCGTTGCAATCTAATTAACTTCCGATCCTATAAATCAGTCTTGTACATCAAATATGTAGTATCTATGGGCTGAATCTCTTATTTGCTCCACAGGGACACTCAGCAGCACCAGTTATGAGCAAAAGGCAGTACAAAAGGAGAACAAAGCAGTTCTTGAAGGGAACTGCTTTGGAAAGAGGACTGCATAGGAAAGACATGGACCTGTTGGAGCGGGGCCAGAGGGGGCCACCAAAATGCTCCGAGGGCTGGAACAGCTCTGCTGGGAGGACAGGCTGGGAGAGCTGGGGGGGTTCAGCCTGGAGCAGAGAAGGCTCCGGGGAGACCTTCCTGCAGCTGCCAGGGCTGAAAGGGGCTTATGAGAAAGATGGGGACAGACTTTTTAGCAGGGCCTGTTGTGACAGGCCAAGGGGTGATGGTTTTAAACTGAAAGAGGGTAGATTTAGACTAGACATAAGGAAGAAATTTTTACTGATGAGGGTGGTGAAACGCTGGTGCAGGTTGCCCAGAGAGGTGGGAGATGCCCCATCCCTGGAGACATTCCAGGTCAGGCTGGATGGGGCTCTGAGCAACCTGCTCTAGTTGCTCATGGCAGGGGGGTTAGACTAGATGGCCTTTAAAGGTCCCTTCCAACCCAAAACTAGTCTATGATGCTGTGATTCTAGGACATATATACACTCCCTTCCCTCCTGCTGAGCTCGAAACACCTGCGGATGGGCAGCAAAGGCACATTGCCTGGCTGCTACTGAGGACACCCCAAAACACTGCACCTGCACAGAGGTCTGTGGGGAAAGCAGGAGCATGCCTGGGACTGCTATTCCTTTTCCTCATTTCTCTGCGAGTAGAGGATTCATCAAAGGTGAGACGGACGCAGGTTTGGGTGACTTGCAGCACAGGGCTGGGGGCTGGGGGTTGTGCTCTCTTGACCCGTGTGTGACAGAGGCAGGCGCTTGGTCCTGGTCCTCTTCAGTCTGAACTAAGAAAGGACCTGGGGTCACACCTTCAGGTAGACACACTTTCAACAGCATCCCCAGACGTAATGTCTTTAAGTAACACATCCTAAAGTCCTGTAGAGCTTCTATCTCCAGGCTTAGCCACTGATTTTTTTGTAAAAATACAGACCAGCACACTGTTCTGAAAAGTCTATTACAGGAGACATGCTGGAGACACTCTGGGTCCAGGCTCCTTCCCCACCCCAAAGGCTCTTCTGGACAGCCCTCCTTATCAGAAGACACTTATTCCTCTCCCTGACCCTGGTGGGGTCATGTGTGAGGGATGTCTTGTCACTTCCCACGTGACCAGAAATATTCTTTAACTTACATTAAAGTGAGAGAAAACACCTTTATTTACACACCTAAAAAAACCACCATCGTAGTTATCAATGTTCATAAAAGGCATAGCTTGAAGAAACGAAAGAACACTCTGGAACAATCTGGCTATAGGGAGGTTAATCCTGCCTGGTCTCCCTGTCTCTCTCTCTCTCACAGCATCCGGCGACACACTGCACACACCATCCCTGACGCATCCTTTGTCAGCGGTCCAGTCTGGGCTGCGTCCTTCAGGGAACATGTTCATGGTAGATGGCTCTAGATTTTATAGATAATTTCCTTTTTGGAGCCCTCAGGAGTGTCTGGTCAGATATAATCTTTCCTGTTGAAAGATATTTCTTTCTAACATCTTCAGAAAAAAAAACCCTGATGTGGCTTTAATAACAACGAGCATTGTTCCACTTCCTTGGAGATGCAAGCACAGCTTTGCTAGGGCAGATGTCACATCCTTAACAGTCCTTGACTCACTGAGGGGGAAAATTTCCCCTCCCTCCTCTCAGTATGAAGTGTATCCACAGCCTGAACCTTATTTTTTATATTCATCTGTACAATAGCAAATGTAGCATCAACATTTAAATGAGGTGACAAAGGTGACTGACTACAAACGTCCTTTGAGGACTGTGGGAGCCGTCAACAATTCCTGCATTAAAACATGGAAAGTGGAAATGAGGAGGGGGCTTTGACTCAGTCTGGCAAGACAAGCAAATGCCACGAGGATCAACAGCCGTTGTGTTTGCAACGAGACAATCCAGAAGGATCCAGGCTCTGGTCTCACCCCTAGAGGAAGGTGATCCCTGCAGTTGCAAGCAGAGCACAAACAGCAGGCTGCAAACCCATCTGAGGAGCAAGGCTGGAATATTGCTCCCTCCAGCCGCATACTCACACCCTCAGCCTGAAATTTTACAGATGTGGGTGCAAGAACCTTCATGTGTTGCTGCACCACACTGTAATGCAACTCAGGGCCTCCCGTGCCAGACCACGGTGGCTGCGTTGCTGCAAGCTTGCTCACTCCAGTCACATCCAATGAAACATGATGGTCTCAGTGAAACTTATTTTGCTTCCCTTGACTAGATGATCAGTGCTCCTAGCAAATCTGACAGTTTCAACCATCATCAATTACTGCTTTCACTACACAGTGACTCTTTCTGTGTTACACTTTCTATTACCGAGACCTTTCAAATCTGCTTTATTTAAAGTGGGTAGAACTGAACCAGGAAAGCTCAAAGTAATTCCTCTTTTCAAACCAGTCTCCTACTAAAAATACTGCACCTTAGTAATAGGAACCCAACAGGAGTCTCACCTGATGTGGGAATTCTTCCTCACAAAGGTGGCAGGCTGCCAGCGGTTGGAAAGCTATTCTCAGAAATGCAAGGCTATTACCCGTGCCACTTCCTTCTTTACAGCTATGGGTTCACTGCCAAGCAGCGAAGCCACCGAAGCAAGGTCCTCGCTTGCAGAAATACCCAAGTCTGGTGGTATTCATGGAGGATCGTTGTTCCCCTGCTCTCTGGGTCCTTCCACAGCAGGCCCTGATGCTGCGCATCACGAGGGCAGAGGTTTTGGGAGATGACTGAGTATGAGCTGCCTGCCAGGCATGACATCGATGAGCACACAGTGCTACATCTCCATCCTGCATGGCTAGTGGGAAGGGCTTACAGGGTGCCATCTCCCCACCACGCAGCGACACCTACCATGTAGAAGCCCTCTGCTCAAGGCCATTTTACGAGGAGGGAGAATGAGACCTTTGCCATGAACATTGCATTGAGGTGAAAAAGAGCTGAAGGGCTGGTTTCTCCCAGGACATAACTGAAGGACTTGGCCTTTTCCCACTTCTCTCCTTCTCCATTCCAGGAACAATCACTGCAGTTAACAAGGATGGCAAGGCCAGTGAATGTGCCAAGGATGAGGCAAACCAGAAGACTGGACAATCACCCCGCGACGATGCTATAGTCTCAGGCAGCAGCATGGTAGGATTATCTGCCATCGTGATTGCTATATGGGAAGCAAAAAAGCTTCATTCTTGGGGAATAAACATTTACTCACTTACTTAAAAAAAAAAAAATCAATGAAAACACTAATTTGGAGTATACACAGAGATCAGAAGTCTGAGCTGAATTAGGCTTCAGAAGCCACTGGTCTCTGAGTGACCTGGACCACGTTTTCCTGCTCTGTGTCTCAATTTCTCCTCCTGTGAAATGGGGCCAGTGGTGTTGATTTGATGTAAGGACTACTGGTGAAAAATCTTATATAAGAATTGGTACTCTTATTATTATCCCCACCCAAACACAAGCTGTGATGCTTTTTTAAAATATTCTTAACAATAAAGAAAATACAATCTTGTTCACTGAGAGTAGGTCGGTATGAAAGCAGTTCATGACAGCTTTTCTTCAGAGTGATCCAGAGCACTGAGGTCTTTTCGAAGAATGTGGTTTTCCTTCTCATTAATTTCCTGCTTAAGGATTCTTCATGGCAGCAGTAAGTGTTATGTTTTCCCATATACAATAATGACCTACCCACTACTTCAGCCAGAGTGACCTTTCATTTCCTAATAGGAAGAACAAAATAAAAGCCAGCAAAGAGTCTCTACCAGGCAGGACAGCGTGTGTCACAGCTCTTGGCAGCTGAGCAAAACTGGCAGATGCTTCCAACTCACCAGCTGCCTCCCAGGAAAAGAAGGTGCAGCACACAACATCCCTCATACAAAGCAAGCAAAGGGCAGAGAGGTCCCCCAAAAAATTGTTTTACAGGGTCTCATTCAGATCATGAAAGATGCAAACAAGAAACCTCTTGAAGTTGTAACAATCTCTATGGAAGTGTCTTTCAATAGCATTATCCACACCTGACATCTTCAGGGGTGCTTAAATGCCCTGGTTAAGGTTGGTGTTAAGTATGGTATAGGAACATCTTCCAAGCATTGCAAAACTTGATAACTAAACAGCCTCAAACTTTGGGATGCTCAGGGGCCCAAACCTGTCTAAGTCCAACTTACCTCTTTCTGCCATAGGAAATTACAACGAAAACACCCAGATGCCTATTTTGTCTGATGCATGCAGAGCAGAAATCACTGCATGACTCCCAGGGCTTCAACTAGCCCACAAGTCTTCATATAAGCTAATCACAGTGCAATATTATCCCACTTGTCAACAGTTTGGGAGGAAATGACAGATCCTAGTTTAACTACTTAACTCTGCCAGGGCTAATAAGTTCTCTCATGCATTAAATTAAAAATGACACCTGAAAATAAGTACATTATGGACCAAATACAGCACACAAATGGGGGGCAAAGATTTAAACTGCTGCCTGGTGAAGAATTGCTAATGAAGCAAAATGCATCTCATTATCTGGACTTACACTGAACACATCCACCAAGAAAGCCCTTTGCATAGGGATGCATTGGCCGTGGGCAAATGCCTGCTATCAGCATGGGCAAACACGTCTGCTTATTTTCCATTGTAACAATGTTTGAGTTAATACCTGCCGAGGGCTCCTTACGACGGGCAAACTCTGGTCGAGGCAGCCCCGGCTCTCACCCACAGCCCCCATCACTTTTGCCTTGCAGTCCTGGTCTGTTTGCAAAACTCTCCTTCCCTTCTGCCACCATCTGACAATTGAGGAAAAACACTGAGTGGAGGAGCTGATACGACATACTCACTTAAGCTGTTAGGAGAAGCGATAACATTTAAACCACAGATTTTACTTGGAAGTGGAGTGTATTCCTTTCAGAGGGAAGGAAATTTCTTTACAAGCTTTGGGTTTGATGGTCTTGAGTTACGCCACCTTCTTCCACTGTCACAGTCCTCTGTAAGGATTCTGTCTGCTGTGGGGTCATGGCAGCCCATGTATTTTTGATTTGCACCACTTTTTATCCCAGAGATGTTCATTTTGCCTCAGTGTCCCCCATCCAGCTACAACTTCACGCACAGACACATAGCTTGTCCTGGTTTCAGCTGGGATAGTGTTAATTTTCTTCATAGAAGCTAGTGTGAGGCTATGTTTGGCTTTGGGATGAAAAAACATTGATAACATACTGATGTTTTTAGTTG